>NW_024757397.1:0-27729 GCF_018991925.1 Homarus americanus | reverse complement strand
AAAACAAAAAATGGCAACAATTGCCTTATATGTGATAAATGGCAGCAGTGTGGAAAAAACAAAAAATGGCAACAATTGCCTTATATGTGATTAATGGAAGCAGATGGCCGCAAATAAAAAAATGGCAACAATTGCCTTATACATGATTAATGGCAGCAGTGGGACGAAAACAAAAAATGGCAACAATTGCCTTATATGCGATTAACGGCATTAGAGGGACGAAAACAAAAAATGGCAACAATTGTCTTATGTGACTAATGGCAGCAGTAGGGCGAAAACAAAAAATGGCAACAAATGCCATTTATGTGATTAATGGCAGCAGTGGGGCCAAAACAAAAAATGGCAACAATTGCCTTTTATATGATTAACGGCAGCAGAGGGGCGAAAACAAAAACTGGCAACAATTGCCTTATATGTGATTAATGGCAGCAGTGGGGCGAAAACCAAAAATGGCAACAATTGCTTTATATGCTATTAACCGCAGCAGAGGGACGAAAACAAAAAATGACAACAATTGCCTTATATGTGATTAACGGCAGCAGAGGGACGAAAAAAAATGGCAACAATTGCATTATATGTGATTAATGGCAGCTGAGGGGCGAAAACAAAAAATGGCAACAATTGCCTTATATGCGATTAATGGCAGCAGTGGGGCGAAAACAAAAAATGGCAACAATTGCATTATATGCTATTAATGGCAGCAGAGGGACGAAAACAAAAAATGGCAACAATTGCCTTAAATGTGATTAATGGCAGCAGTGGGGCGAAAACGAAAAACGGCAACAATTGCCTTATATGTGATTAATGGCAGCAGAGGGGCGACAATAAAAAATGGCAACACTTGCCTTATATGTGATTAATGGCAGCAATGGGGCGAAAACAAAAAATGGCAACAATTGCGTTATATGTGATTAATGGCAGTAGTGGGGCGAAAACAAAAAATGGCAACAATTGCCTTAAATGTGATTAGTGGCAGCAGTGGTGCGTAAACAAAAAATGGCAACAATTGCCTTATATGTTCTTAATGGCAGTAGAGGGACGAAAACAAAAAATGGCAACAATTGCCTTATATATGATTAACGGCAGCAGTGGGGCAAAAACAAAAAATGGCAACAATTGCCTTATATGTGATTAATGGTCGCAGTGGGGCGAAAACAAAAAATGGCAAAAACTGCCTTACATGCGATTAATGGCAGCAGAGGGGCGAAAACGGAAAATGGCAACAATTTGCTTATATGTGATTAACGGCAGCAGAGGGACGAAAACAAGAAATGGCAAAAATTGCCTTATATGTGATTAATGGCAGCAGTGGGACGAAAACAAAAAATGGCAAAATTGCCTTATATGTGATTAATGGCAGCAGTGGGGCGAAAACAAAAAATGGCAACAATTGCCTTATATGTGACTAATGGCACCAGTGGGACGAAAACAAAAAATGGCAACAATTGCTTTATATGTGATTAATGGCAGCAGAAGGGTGAAAACAAAAAATGGCAACAATTGCCTTATATGTGATTAATGGCAGCAGTGGGGCGAAAACAAAAAATGGCAACAATTGCCTTATATGCGATTAATGGCAGCAGAGGAACGAAAACAAAAAATGGCAACAATTGCCTTATATGTGATTAATGGCAGCAGTGAAGCGAAAACAAAAAATGGCAACAATTGCCTTAAATGTGATTAGTGGCAGCAGTGGTGCGTAAACCAAAAATGGCAACAATTGCCTTATATGTGATTAATGGCAGCAGTGGGGCGAAAAAAAATGGCAACAATTGCCTTATATGTGCTTAATGGCAGTAGAGGGACGAAAACAAAAAATGGCAACAATTGCCTTATATATGATTAATGGCAGCAGTGGGGCAAAAACCATAAATGGCAACAATTGCCTTATATGTGATTAACGGCAGCAGTGGAGCAAAAACAAAAAATGGCAACAATTGCCTTATATGTGATAAATGGCAGCAGTGGGGCGAAAACCAAAAATGGCAAAAACTGCCTTACATGCGATTAATGGCAGCAGAGGGGCGAAAACGAAAAATGGCAACAATTGCCTTATATGTGATTAACGGCAGGAGAGGGACGAAAACAAAAAATGGCAACAATTGCCTTATATGTGATTAACGGCAGCAGTGGTACGTAAACAAAAAATGGCAACAATTGCCTTATATGTGATTAATGGCAGCAGTGGGGCGAAAACAAAAAATGGCAACAATTGCCTTATATGTGCTTAATGGCAGTAGAGGGACGAAAACAAAAAATGGCAACAATTGCCTTATATGTGATTAACCGCAGCAGTGGGGCAAAAACAAAATGGCAACAATTGCCTTATATGTGATTAATG
This sequence comes from Homarus americanus, assembly GCF_018991925.1. Taxonomy (NCBI): domain Eukaryota; kingdom Metazoa; phylum Arthropoda; class Malacostraca; order Decapoda; family Nephropidae; genus Homarus; species Homarus americanus. The sequence goes on along the minus strand of NW_024757397.1, from coordinate 25,388 downwards.
GCAGCAGTGGGGCGAAAACAAAAAATGGCAAAAATTGCCTTATATGTGATTAATGGCAGCAGTGGGGCGAAAACAAAAAATGGCAACAATTGCCTTATATGCTATTACCCTCAGTAGAGGGACGAAAAAAAATGGCAAAAATTGCCTTATATGTGATTCATGGCAGCAGTGGGGCGAAAACAAAAAATGGCAACAATTGCCTTATATGTGACGACCGCGTTAAGTGGGGTAAACAAAATGGTAAGGTTAAATTGCCTTATATGCTATTACCGGCAGCAGAGGGACGAAAAAAAAAAATCGCAACTTTTGCATTATATGTGATTATTGGCAGCAGTGGGGCGACAATAAAAAATGGCAACAATTGCCTTATATGTGATTAATGGCAGCAGTAGGGCGAAAACAAAAAATGGCAACAATTGCCTTATATGCTATTAATAGGAGCAGAGGGACGAAAACAAAAAATGGCAACAATTGCCTTAAATGTGATTAATGGCAGCAGTGGGGCGTAAACGAAAAACGGCAACAATTGCCTTATATGTGATTAATGGCAGCAGAGGGGCGACAATAAAAAATGGCAACAATTGCCTTATATGTGATTAATGGCAGTAATGGGGCGAAAACAAAAAATGGCAACAATTGCCTTATATGTGATTAATGGCATTAGTGGGGCGAAAACAAAAAATGGCAACAATTGCCTTATATGTGATTAATGGCAGCAGTGGGGCGAAAACAAAAAATGGCAACAATTGCCTTAAATGTGATTAGTGGCAGCAGTGGTGCGTAAACAAAAAATGGCAACAATTGCGTTATATGTGATTAATGGCAGCAATGGCGCGAAAACAAAAAATGGCAACAATTGCCTTATATGTTCTTAATGGCAGCAGAGGGGCGAAAACGAAAAATGGCAACAATTGCCTTCTATGTGATTAACGGCAGCGGAGGGACGAAAACAAAAAATGGCAACAATTGCCTTATATGTGATTAATGGCAGCAGTGGGACGAAAACAAAAAATGGCAACAATTGCCTTATATGTGATTAATGGCAGCAGAGGGGTGAAAACAAAAAATGGCAACAATTGCCTTATATGTGATTAATGGCAGCAGTGGGACGAAAACAAAAAATGGCAACAATTGCTTTATATGTGATTAATGGCAGCAGAAGGGTGAAAACAAAAAATGGCAACAATTGCCTTATATGTGATTAATGGCAGCAGTAGGGCGAAAACAAAAAATGGCAACAATTGCCTTATATGCGATTAATGGCAGCAGAGGAACGAAAACAAAAAATGGCAACAATTGCCTTATATGTGATTAATGGCAGCAGTGAAGCGAAAACAAAAAATGGGAACAATTGCCTTAAATGTGATTAGTGACAGCAGTGGTGCGTAAACAAAAAATGGCAACAATTGCCTTATATGTGATTAATGGCAGCAGTAGGGCGAAAACAAAAAATGGCAACAATTGCCTTATATGTGATAAATGGCAGCAGTGGGGCGAAAACCAAAAATGGCAAAAACTGCCTTTACATGCGATGAATGCGCAGAGGGTTGAAAACGAAAGATGTGGCAAATACCGCTTTATATGATTAACGGCAGCAGAGGGACGAAAACAATAATGGCAACACTGCCTTTATATGCGTGATTAACGGCAGCAGTGGCACGTAAAAAAAAGGCAACACTGCTCTTTATATAAAAGCACAGCAGAGAGACGAAAACAAAATGGGCAAATACTGCCTTATATGTGATTAACGGCAGCAGTGGTACGTAAAAAAAAATGGCAACAATTGCCTTATATGTGCTTAATGGCAGCAGTGGAGCGAAAACAAAAAATGGCAAAAATTGCCTTATATGCTATTACCCTCAGTAGAGGGACGAAAAAAAATGGCAAAAATTGCCTTATATGTGATTCATGGCAGCAGTGGGGCGAAAACAAAAAATGGCAACAATTGCCTAATATGTGATTAATTGCAGCAGTGGGGCGAAAACAAAAAATGGCAACAATTGCCTTATATGTGATTACCGGCAGCAGAGGGACGAAAACGAAAAATGGCCACAATTGCCTTCTATGCGATTACCGGCAGCAGAGGGACGAAAACAAAAAATGGCAACAATTGCCTTATATGTGATTAATGGCAGCAGTAGGGCGAAAACAAAAAATGGCAACAATTGCCTTATATGCGATTAATGGCAGCAGAGGAACGAAAACAAAAAATGGCAACAATTGCCTTATATGTGATTAATGGCAGCAGTGAAGCGAAAACAACAAATGGGAACAATTGCCTTAAATGTGATTAGTGACAGCAGTGGTGCGTAAACAAAAAATGGCAACAATTGCCTTATATGTGATTAATGGCAGCAGTGGGGCGAAAAAAAATGGCAACAATTGCTTTATATGTGCTTAATGGCAGTAGAGGGACGAAAACAAAAAATGGCAACAATTGCCTTATATATGATTAATGGCAGCAGTGGGGCAAAAACCATAAATGGCAACAATTGCCTTATATGTGATTGACGGCAGCAGTGGGGCAAAAACAAAAAATGGCAACAATTGCCTTATATGTGATAAATGGCAGCAGTGGGGCGAAAACCAAAAATGGCAAAAACTGCCTTACATGCGATTAATGGCAGCAGAGGGGCGAAAACGAAAGATGGCAAATACCGTTTTATATGTGATTAACGGTAGAGGACGAAAAACAATAATGGCAACACTGCCTTTATATGTGATTAAAGGCAGGTAATAAAAAAAATGGCAACAATTGCCTTTATATGTGCTTAATGGCAGTAGAGGACGAAACAAATGGCAACAATTGCCTTATATGTGATTAATGGCAGCAGGAGCGAAAATAAAATGGCAAAAATTGCCTTATATGTGACACGGCAGGCGAAAACAAAAAAATGGCAACAATTGCCTTATATGTGATTAATGGCAGCAGTGGGGCGAAAACAAAAAATGGCAACAATTGCCTTATATGTGAATAATGGCAGCAGTGGGGCGAAAACACAAAATGGCAACAATTGCCTTATATGTGATTAATGGCAGCAGTGGGACGAAAACAAAAAATGGCAACAATTGCCTTATATGTGATTAATGGCAGCAGTGGGTCGAAAACAAAAAATGGCAACAATTGCCTTATATGCGATTAACGGCAGCAGAGGGACGAAAACAAAAAAGGCAACAATTGCCTTATATGTGATTAATGGCAGTAGTGGGGCGAAAACAAAAAATGGCAACAATTGCCTTATATGTGATTAATGGCAGCAGATGGGCGAAAACAAAAAATGGCAACAATTGCCTTATATGTGATTAATGGCAGGAGAAGGAAACAAAAATGGCAACAATTCGCCTTATATGTGATTAATGGCAGCAGTAGGCGAAACAAAAATGGCAACAATTGCCTTATATGCGATTAATGGCAGCAGAGGAACGAAAACAAAAAATGGCAACAATTGCCTTATATGTGATTAATGGCAGCAGTGAAGCGAAAACAAAAAATGGGAACAATTCCCTTAAATGTGATTAGTGACAGCAGTGGTGCGTAAACAAGAAATGGCAACAATTGCCTTATATGTGATTAATGGCAGCAGTGGGACGAAATAAATGGCAACAATTGCCTTATATGTGCTTAATGGCAGTAAAGGGACGAAAACAAAAAATGGCAACAATTGCCTTATTTATGATTAATGGCAGCAGTGGGGCAAAAACCATAAATGGCAACAATTGCCTTATATGTGATTGACGGCAGCAGTGGGGCAAAAACAAAAAATGGCAACAATTGCCTTATATGTGATAAATGGCAGCAGTGGGGCGAAAACCAAAAATGGCAAAAACTGCCTTACATGCGATTAATGGCAGAAGAGGGGCGAAAACGAAAGATGGCAACAATTGCCTTATATGTGATTAACGGCAGCAGAGGGACGAAAACAATAAATGGCAACAATTGCCTTATATGTGATTAACGGCAGCAGTGGTACGTAAAAAAAAAATGGCAACAATTGCCTTATATGTGCTTAATGGCAGTAGAGGGACGAAAACAAAATGGCAACAATTGCCTTATATGTGATTAATGGCAGCAGTGGAGCGAAAACAAAAAATGGCAAAAATTGCCTTATATGTGATTAATGGCAGCAGTGGGGCGAAAACAAAAAATGGCAACAATTGCCTTATATGCTATTACCCTCAATAAGGGACGAAAAAAAAATGGCAAAAATTGCCTTATATGTGATTCATGGCAGCAGTGGGACGAAAACAAAAAATGGCAACAATTGCCTTATATGTGATTAATTGCAGCAGTGGGGCGAAAAAAAATGGCAACAATTGCCTTATATGTGATTACCTGCAGCAGAGGGACGAAAACGAAAAATGGCCACAATTGCCTTATATGCGATTACCGGCAGCAGAGGGACGAAAACAAAAAATGGCAACTTTTGCATTATATGTGATTATTGGCAGCAGTGGGGCGACAGTAAAAAATGGCAACAATTGCCTTATATGTGATTATTGCCAGCAGTGGGGCGAAAACAAAAAATGGCAACAATTGCCTTATATGTGATTAATGACAGCAGTGGGGCGAAAACAAAAAATGGCCACAATTGCCTTATATGCGATTACCGGCAGCAGAGGGACGAAAACGAAAAATGGCAACAATTGCCTTATATGTGATTAATGGCAGCAGTGGGGCGAAAAGAAAAAATGGCAACAATTGCCTTATATGTGATTAATGGCAGCAGTGGGGCGAAAACAAAAAATGGCAACAATTGCCTTATATGCGATTAACGGCAGTAGAGGGACGAAAACAAAAAATGGCAACAATTGCCATATATGTGATTAATGGCAGAAGTGAGGCGAAAACAAAAGATGGCAACAATTGCCTTATATGTGATTAATGGCAGCAGTGGGGCGAAAACAAAAACTGGCAACAATTGCAATGTATGTGATTAATGGCAGCAGAGGAGCGAAAACAAAAAATGGCAATTGCCTTATATGTGATAAATGGCAGCAGATAGATGAAAATAAAAAAATGGCAACAATGCGTTATATGTGTTTATTGGCAGCGGAGGGGCGAAAACAAAAAATGGCAACAATTGCCTTATATGTGACTAACGGCAGCAGAGGGACGAAAACAAAAAATGGCAACAATTGCCTTATATGTGATTAATGGCAGCAGTGGGGCCAAAACAAAAAATGGCAACAATTGCCTTATATGTGATTAATTACAGCAATGGAGCGTAAACAAAAAATGGTAACAATTGCCTTATATGTGATTAATTACAACAGTGGAGCGAAAACAAAAAATGGCAACAATTGCCTTATATGAGATTAACGGAAGCAGAGGGACGAAAGCAAAAAATGGCAACAATTGCTTTATATGTGATTAATGGCAGCAGAGGGGCGACAATAAAAAATGGCAACAATTGCCTTATATGTGATTAATGGCAGCAGTTTGGCGAAAACAAAAAATGGCAACAATTGCCTTATATGCGATTACCGGCAGTATAGGGACGAAAACGAAAAATAGCAACAATTGCCTTATATGTGATTAATGACAGCAGTGGGGCGAAAACAAAAAATGGCAACAATTGCCTTATATGTGAATAATGGCAGCAGTCGGGCGAAAACAAAAAATGGCAACAATTGCCTTTATGCGATTAATGGCAGCAGAGGGACGAAAACAAAAAATGGCAACAATTGCCTTATATGTGATTAATGCAGGCAGAGGGGCGAAAACAATAAATGGCAACAATTGCCTTATATGTGATTAATGGTAGCAGTGGGGAGAAAACAAAAAATGGCAACAATTGCCTTATATGCGATTAATGGCAGCAGTGGTGCGAAAACACCAAATGGCAACAATTGCCTATATATGTGATTAATGGCAGCAGTGAGGAGAAGAAAAAAATGGGAACAATTGCCTTATATGTGATTAACGGCAGCAGAGGGGCGAAAACAAAAAATGGGAAAAATTGCCTTAAATGTGATTAATGGTAGCAGAGGGGCGACAATAAAAAATGGCAACAATGGCCTTATATGTGATTAATGGCAGCAGTGGGGCGAAAACAAAAAATGACAATTGCCTTATATGCGATTACCGGCAGCAGAGAGACTAAAACGAAAAATGGCAACAATTGCCTTATATGTGATTAATGGCAGCAGTAGGTCGAAAACAAAAAATGGCAACAATTGCCTTATATGTGATTAATGGCAGCAGTGGGGCGAAAACAAAAAATGGCAACAATTGCCTTATATGTGATTAATGGCAGCAGTGGGGCGAAAACAAAAAAAGGCAACAATTGCCTTATATGCGATTAACGGCAGCAGAGGGACGAAAACAAAAAATGGCAATAATTGCCTTATATGTCATTAATGGCAGCAGTGGGGCGAAAACAAATAATGGCAACAATTGCCTTATATGTGATTAATGGCAGCAGTGGAGCGAAATAAAATGGCAACAATTACCTTATATGTGATTAATGGCAGCAATGGGGCGAAAACAAAAAATGGCAACAATTGCCTAATATGTGATAAATGGCAGCAGAGCGGCGAAAACAAAAAATGGCAGCAATTGCCTTATATGTGATTAATGCAGTAGAGGGCGACAATAAAAAATGGCAACAATTGCCTTATATGTGATTAATGGCAGCAGTGGGGCGAAAAAAAAAATAGCAACAATTACCTTATATGCGATTACCGGCAGTAGAGAGACGAAAACGAAAAATGGCAACAATTGCCTTATACTGTATGTGTAATGGTAGCAGTGGGGCGAAAACAAAAAATGGCAACAACTGCCTTATATGTGATTAATGGCAGCAGTGGGGCGAAAACAAAAAATGGCAGCAAATGCCTTATATCTGATTAACGGCAGCAGAGGGGCGAAAACAAAAAATGGCAACAATTGCCTTATATGTGATTTATGGCAGCAGTGGGGCGAAAACAAAAAATGGCAACAATTGCCTTAGATGCGATTAACGGCAGTAGAGGGACGAAAACAAGAAATGGCAACAATTGCCTTATATGTCATTAATGGTAGCAGTGGGGCGAAAACAAAAAATGGCAACAATTGCCTTATATGTGATTAATGGCAGGAGTGGAGCGAAAAAAAGGCAACAATTGCCTTATATGTGATTAATGGCAGCAATAGGGCGAAAACAAAAAATGGCAACAATTGCCTAATATGTGATAAATGGCAGCAGTGGGGCGAAAACAAAAAATGGCAGCAATTGCCTTATATGTGAATAATGGCAACAGTGGGGTGAAAACAAAAAATGGCAACAATTGCCTTATATGTGATTAATGGCAGCAGTGAGGCGAAAACAATAAATGGCAACAATTGCCTTATATGCGATTAACGGCGGCAGAGGGACGAAAACAAAAAATGCCAACAATTGACTAATATGTGATTGATGGCAGCAGTGGGGTAAAAACCGAAAATGGCAACAATTGCCTTATATGTGAATAATGGCAACAGTGGGGTGAAAACAAAAAATGGCAACAATTGCCTTATATGTGATTAATGGCAGGAGTGGAGCGAAAAAAATGGCAACAATTGCCTTATATGTAATTATTGGCAGCAATTGGGCGAAAACAAAAAATGGCAACAATTGCCTTATATGCGATTAACGGCAGCATAGGGACGAAAAAAAATGACAACAATTGCCTTATATGTGATTAATGGCAGCAGTGGGGCGTAAAAAAATGGCAACAATTGCCTTATATATGATTAATGGCAGCAGTGGGACGAAAACACAAAATGGCAACAATTGCCTTATATGTGACTAATGGCAGCAGTGGGGCGAAAACAAAAAATGGCAACAAATGCCTTTTATGTGATTAATGGCAGCAGTAGGGCCAAAACAAAAAATGGCAACAATTGCCTTTTATATGATTAACGGCAGTAGAGGGGCGAAAACAAAAACTGGCAACAATTGCCTTATATGTGAATAATGGCAGCAGTGGGGCGAAAACAAAAAATGGCAACAATTGCTTTATATGCTATTAACCGCAGCAGAGGGACAAAAACAAAAAATGACAACAATTGCCTTATATGTGATTAACGGCAGCAGAGGGACGAAAAAAAAAGGCAACAATTGCATTATATGTGATTAATGGCAGCAGAGGGGCGAAAACAAAAAATGGCAACAATTGCCTTATATGCGATTAATGGCAGCAGTGGGGCGAAAACAAAAAATGGCAACAATTGCCTTATATGCTATTACTGGCAGCAGAGGGACGAAAACAAAAAATGGCAACAATTGCCTTAAATGTGACTAATGGCAGCAGTGGGGCGAAAACGAAAAACGGCAACAATTGCCTTATATGTGATTAATGGCAGCAGAGGGGCGACAATAAAAAATGGCAACAATTGCCTTATATGTGATTAATGGCAGCAATGGGGCGAAAACAAAAAATGGCAACAATTGCCTTATATGTGATTAATGGCGGCCTGAGGGACGAAAACAAAAAATGGCAACAATTACCTTATATGTGATTAATGGCAGCAGTGGGGCGAAAAGTAAAAATGGCAACAATTGCCTTATATGTGATTAATGGCAGCAGATGGACGAAAATAAAAAAAATGGCAACAATTGCCTTATATGCGATTAACGGCAGCAGAGGGACGAAAACAAAAAATGGCAACAATTACCTTATATGTGATTAACGGCAGCAGATGGACGAAAATAAAAAATGGCAACACTGTTTTATATGCGATTAACGGCAGTGAAAGAGGGACGAAACAAAAAATGCTGGCCACTGTTTTATATGTGATTAATGGCAGCAGTGGGGCGAAAAAAAATGGCAACAATTGCCTTATATGTGAATAATGGCAACAGTGGGGTGAAAACAAAAAATGGCAACAATTACCTTATATGTGATTAACGGCAGCAGAGGGACGAAAACAAAAAATTGCCACAATTGCCTTATATGGGATTACCGGCAGCAGAGGGACGAAAACAAAAAATGGCCACAATTGCCTTATATGGGATTACCGGCAGCAGAGGGACGAAAACAAAAAATGGCAACAATTGCCTTATATGTGATTAACGGCAGCAAAGGGGTGAAAACAAAAAATGGCAACAATTGCCGTATATGTGATTAACGGCAGCAGAGGGACGAAAACAAAAAATGACAACAATTACCTTATATGTAAATAATGGCTGCAGTGGGGCGAAAATAAATAATGGTAACTATTGCTTTATATGCTATTAACAGCAGCAGAGGGACGAAAACAAAAAATGACAACAATTGCCTTATATGTGATAAACGGCAGCAGAGGGACGAAAACAAAAAATGGCAACAATTGCCTTATATGTAATTAATGGCAGCAGAGGGGCGAAAAAAATTGGCAACAATTACCTTATATGTGATTAACGGCAGCAGAGGAACGAAAACAAAACATGGCAACAATTGCCTGATATGTGATTAATGGCAGCAGTGGGGCGAAAACAAAAAATGGCAACGATTGCCATATATGTGATTAATGGCAGCAGTGGGGCGAAAACAAAAAATGGCAACAATTACCTTATATGAGATTACCGGCAGTAGAGGGACGAAAACAAAAAATGGCAACAATTGCCTTATATGTGATTAATGGCAGCAGTAGGGCGAAAACAAAAAATGGCAACAATTGCCTTATATGTGACTAATGGCAGCAGTGGGACGAAAACAAAAAATGGCAACAATTGCTTTGTATGTGATTAATGGCAGCAGAAGGGTGAAAACAAAAAATGGCAACAATTGCCTTATATGCGATTAATGGCAGCAGAGGAACGAAAACAAAAAATGGCAACAATTGCCTTATATGTGATTAATGGCAGCAGTGAAGCGAAAACAAAAAATGGCAACAATTGCCTTAAATGTGATTAGTGGCAGCAGTGGTGCATAAACAAAAAATGGCAACAATTGCCTTATATGTGATTAATGGCAGCAGTGGGGCGAAAAAATAAAAATGACAAATGCCTTATATGTGCTTAATGGCAGTAGAGGGCCGAAAACAAAAAATGGCAACAATTGCCTTATATATGATTAATGGCAGCAGTGGGGCAAAAACCATAAATGGCAACAATTGCCTTATATGTGATTAACGGCAGCAGTGGAGCAAAAACAAAAAATGGCAACAATTGCCTTATATGTGATAAATGGCAGCAGTGGGGCGAAAACCAAAAATGGCAAAAACTGCCTTACATGCGATTAATGGCAGCAGAGGGGCGAAAACGAAAAATGGCAACAATTGCCTTATATGTGATTAACGGCAGGAGAGGGACGAAAACAAAAAATGGCAACAATTGCCTTATATGTGATTAACGGCAGCAGTGGTACGTAAACAAAAAATGGCAACAATTGCCTTATATGTGATTAATGGCAGCAGTGGGGCGAAAACAAAAAATGGCAACAATTGCCTTATATGTGCTTAATGGCAGTAGAGGGACGAAAACAAAAAATGGCATCAATTGCCTTATATGTGATTAACCGCAGCAGTGGGGCAAAAACAAAATGGCAACAATTGCCTTATATGTGATTAATGGCAGCAGTGGGGCGAAAACAAAAAAGGCAAAAATTGCCTTATATGTGATTAATGGCAGCAGTGGGGCGAAAACAAAAAATGGCAACAATTGCCTTATATGCTATTACCCCTAGTAGAGGACGAAAAAAAATGGCAAAATTGCCTTATATGTGATTCATGGCAGTAGTGGGGCGAAGAAATGGTAACAATTGCCTGAGGCGATTATTAATTGCAGCAGTGGGTGCAAACAAAATGGCAACAATTGCCTTTATATGTGATTACTGGCAGCAGAGGGACGAAACGAAAAAATGGCCACAATTGCCTTTATATGGCGATTACCGGCAGCAGAGGGACGAAAACAAAAATGGCAACAATTGCCTTATATGCGAATAACGGCAACAGAGGGGCGAAAACAATAAATGGCAACAATTGCCTTATATGTGATTAATGGCAGCAGTAGGGCGAAAACAAAAATGGCAACAATTGCCTTATATGCGATTAACGGCAACAGGGGGGGCTAAAACTAAAAATGGCAACAATTGCCTTATATGTGATTAATGGCAACAGAGGGACGAAAACAAAAAATGGCAACAATTGTCTTATATGCGAATAACGGCAACAGAAGAGCGAAAACAAAAAATGGCAACAATTGCCTTATATGTGATTAATGGCAGCAGTGAAGCGAAACAAAAAACGGAACAATTGCCTTTAAATGTGATTAGTGACAGGTGGTGCGTAAACAAAAATGGCAAAGAATTGCCTTTATATGTGGATTAATGGCAGCAGTGGCGAAAAAATGGCAACAATTGCCCTTATATGCTTAATGGCAGAGGGACGAAAACAAAATGGCAAATAATTGCCTTATATATGAATAATGACAGCAGGGGGCAAAAAACCATAATGGCAACAATTGCCTTATATATGATTAATGGCAGCAGTGGGGCAAAAACCATAAATGGCAACAATTGCCTTATATGTGATAAATGGCAGCAGTGGGGCGAAAACCAAAAATGGCAAAAACTGCCTTACATGCGATTAATGGCAGCAGAGGGGCGAAAACGAAAGATGGCAACAATTGCCTTATATGTGATTAACGGCAGCAGAGGGACGAAAACAATAAATGGCAACAATTGCCTTATATGTGATTAACGGCAGCAGTGGTACGTAAAAAAAAATGGCAACAATTGCCTTATATGTGCTTAATGACAGTAGAGGGACGAAAACAAAATGGCAACAATTGCCTTATATGTGATTAATGGCAGCAGTGGAGCGAAAACAAAAACTGGCAAAAATTGCCTTATATGTGATTAATGACAGCAGTGGGGCGAAAACAAAAAATGGCAACAATTGCCTTATATGCTATTACCCTCAGTAGAGGGACGAAAAAAAATGGCAAAAATTGCCTTATATGTGATTCATGGCAGCAGTGGGGCGAAAACAAAAAATGGCAACCATTGCCTTATATGTGATTAATTGCAGCAGTGGGGTGAAAACAAAAAATGGCAACAATTGCCTTATATGTGATTACCGGCAGCAGAGGGACGAAAACGAAAAATGGCCACAATTGCCTTATATGCGATTACCGGCAGCAGAGGGACGAAAACAAAAAATGGCAACATTTGCATTATATGTGATTATTGGCAGCAGTGGGGCGACAATAAAAAATGGCAACAATTGCCTTATATGTGATTATTGCCAGCAGTGGGGCGAAAACAAAAAATGGCAACAATTGCCTTATATGTGATTAATGACAGCAGTGGTGCAAAAACAAAAAATGGCCACAATTGCCTTATATGCGATTACCGGCAACAGAGGGACGAAAACGAAAAATGGCAACAATTGCCTTATATGTGATTAATGGCAGCAGTGGGGCGAAAAGAAAAAATGGCAACAATTGCCTTATATGTGATTAATGGCAGCAGTGGGGCGAAAACAAAAAATGGCAACAATTGCCTTATATGCGATTAACGGCAGTAGAGGGACGAAAACAAAAAATGGCAACAATTGCCATATATGTGATTAATGGCAGAAGTGAGGCGAAAACAAAGGAAGATATAAACAATTGCCTTATATGTGATTAACGGCAGTGGGCGAAACAAAAATGGCAACAATTGCAATGTATGTGATTAATGGCAGTGGAGGAGCGAAATAAAATAAATGCCTTATGTGATAAATGGCAGCAGATGGATGAAAATAAAAAAATGGCAAAAATGCGTTATATGTGATTAATGTCAGCAGAGGGACCAAAACAAAAAATGGCAACAATTGCCTTATATGTGATTAATGGTAGCAGTGGGGCCAAAACAAAGAATGGCAACAATTGCCTTTTATATGATTAACGGCAGCAGTGGGGCGAAAACAAAAACTGGCAACAATTGCCTTATATGTGATTAATGACAGCAGTGGGGCGAAAAGAAATAATGGCAACAATTGCCTTATATGTGATTAATGGCAGCAGTGGGGCGAAAACAAATAATGGCAACAATTGCCTTATATGTGAACTAACGGCGGCAGAGTGGACGAAAACAAAAAATTTGCGCAAAACAATTGTCGCGAGGCGTTATTAATGGCGCGGTGGGGCGAAAACAAAATGGCAACAATTGCCTTATATGTGATTAATTACAGCAATAGAGCAAAAACAAAAAATGGTAACAATTGCCTTATATGTGATTAATTACAACAGTGGAGCGAAAACAAAAAATGGCAACAATTGCCTTATATGAGATTAACGGCAGCAGAGGGACGAAGCAAAAATGGCAACAATTGCCTTATATGTGATTAATGGCAGCAGAGGGGTGACAATAAAATATGGCAACAATTGCCTTATATATGATTAATGGCAGCAGTGGGGCGAAAACAAAAAATGGCAACCATTGCCTTATATGCGATTACCGGCAGCATAGGGACGAAAACGAAAAATAGCAACAATTGCCTTATATGTGATTAATGACAGCAGTGGGGCGAAAACAAAAAATGGCAACAATTGCCTTATATGTGATTAATGGCAGCAGTCGTGCGAAAACAAAAAATGGCAACAATTGCCTTTATGCGATTAATGGCAGCAGAGGGACGAAAACAAAAAATGGCAACAATTGCCTTATATGTGATTAATGCAGGCAGAGGGGCGAAAACAATAAATGGCAACAATTGCCTTATATGTGATTAATGGTAGCAGTGGGGAGAAAACAAAAAATGGCAACAATTGCCTTATATGCGATTAATGGCAGCAGTGGTGCGAAAACACCAAATGGCAACAATTGCCTATATATGTGATTAATGGCAGCAGTGGGGAGAAGAAAAAAATGGGAACAATTGCCTTATATGTGATTAACGGCAGCAGAGGGGCGAAAACAAAAAATGGGAAAAATTGCCTTAAATGTGATTAATGGTAGCAGAGGGGCGACAATAAAAAATGGCAACAATGGCCTTATATGTGATTAATGGCAGCAGTGGGGCGAAAACAAAAAATGACAATTGCCTTATATGCGATTACCGGCAGCAGAGAGACTAAAACGAAAAATGGCAACAATTGCCTTATATGTGATTAATGGCAGCAGTAGGTCGAAAACAAAAAATGGCAACAATTTCCTTATATGTGATTAACGGCTGCAGAGGGACGAAAACAAAAAATGGCAATAATTGCCTTATATGTCATTAATGGCAGCAGTGGGGCGAAAACAAATAATGGCAACAATTGCCTTTTATGTGATTAATGGCAGCAGTGGAGCGAAATAAAATGACAACAATTACCTTATATGTGATTAATGGCAGCAATGGGGCGAAAACAAAAAATGGCAACAATTGCCTAATATGTGATAAATGGCAGCAGAGCGGCGAAAACAAAAAATGGCAGCAATTGCCTTATATGTGATTAATGCAGTAGAGGGCGACAATAAAAAATGGCAACAATTGCCTTATATGTGATTAATGGCAGCAGTGGGGCGAAAAAAAAAATAGCAACAATTACCTTATATGCGATTACCGGCAGTAGAGAGACGAAAACGAAAAATGGCAACAATTGCCTTATACTGTATGTGTAATGGTAGCAGTGGGGCGAAAACAAAAAATGGCAACAACTGCCTTATATGTGATTAATGGCAGCAGTGGGGCGAAAACAAAAAATGGCAGCAAATGCCTTATATCTGATTAACGGCAGCAGAGGGGCGAAAACAAAAAATGGCAACAATTGCCTTATATGTGATTTATGGCAGCAGTGGGGCGAAAACAAAAAATGGCAACAATTGCCTTAGATGCGATTAACGGCAGTAGAGGGACGAAAACAAGAAATGGCAACAATTGCCTTATATGTCATTAATGGTAGCAGTGGGGCGAAAACAAAAAATGGCAACAATTGCCTTATATGTGATTAATGGCAGGAGTGGAGCGAAAAAAAGGCAACAATTGCCTTATATGTGATTAATGGCAGCAATAGGGCGAAAACAAAAAATGGCAACAATTGCCTAATATGTGATAAATGGCAGCAGTGGGGCGAAAACAAAAAATGGCAGCAATTGCCTTATATGTGAATAATGGCAACAGTGGGGTGAAAACAAAAAATGGCAACAATTGCCTTATATGTGATTAATGGCAGCAGTGAGGCGAAAACAAATGGTAATAATTACCTTATATGCGATTAACGGCGGGAGGAGGGACAAAAACAAAAATGGCAACAATTGCCTAATATGTGATTGATGGCAGCAGTGGGAATTAAAACCGAAATGGCAAGAATTGCCTTATATGAATAATGGCAACAGTGGGGTGAAAATAAAAATGGCAACAAATTGCCTTATATGTGATTAATGGCAGGTGGGGCAGAAAAAAATGTAACAATTGCCTCATATGTAAGTGTGGCAACAATGGGGCAGAAAATAAAAATGGCAACAATTGCCTTATATGCGATTAACGGCAGCATAGGGACGAAAAAAAATGAAAATTGCCTTATATGTGATTAATGGCAGCAGTGGGGCGAAAAAAAAATGGCAACAATTGCCTTATATATGATCAATGGCAGCAGTGGGACGAAAACAAAAAATGGCAACAATTGCCTTATATGCGATTAACGGCATTAGAGGGACGAAAACAAAAATTGGCAACAATTGCCTTATATGTGATTAATGGCAGCAGTGGGGCGAAAACAAAAAATGGCAACAAATGCCTTTTATGTGATTAATGGCAGCAGTGGGGCCAAAACAAAAAATGGCAACAATTGCCTTTTATATGATTAACGGCAGCAGAGGGGCGAAAACAAAAACTGGCAACAATTGCCTTATATGTGTTTAATGACAGCAGTGGGGCGAAAAAAAAATGGCAACAATTGCTTTATATGCTATTAACCGCAGCAGAGGGACGAAAACAAAAAATGACAACAATTGCCTTATATGTGATTAACGGCAGCAGAGGGACGAAAAACAAAATGGCAACAATTGCATTATATGTGATTAATGGCAGCAGAGGGGCGAAAACAAAAAATGGCAACAAATGCCTTATATGCGATTAATGGCAGCAGTGGGGCGAAAACAAAAAATGGCAACAATTGCCTTATATGCTATTAATGGCAGCAGAAGGGCGACAATAAAAAATGGCAACAATTGCCTTAAATGTGATTAATAGCAACAGTGGGGCGAAAACGAAAAACAGCAACAGATTGCCTTATGTGATTAATAATAGAGGGCGACAATAAAAAATGGCAACAATTGCCTTATATGTGATTAATGGCCGCAATGGGGCGAAAACAAAAAATGGCAACAATTGCCTTATATGTGATTAATGGCAGCTGAGGGACGAAAACAAAAAATGGCAACAATTGCCTCATATGTGATTAATGGCAGCAGTGGGGCGAAAACAAAAAATGGCAACAATTGCCTTATATGCGATTAATGGCAGTAGTTGGGCGAAAACAAAAAATGGCAACAATTGCCTTATATGCTATTAATGGCAGCAGAGGGACGAAAACAAAAAATGGCAACAATTGCCTTATATGTGATTAACGGCAGCAGAGGGACGAAAACAAAAAATGGCAACAATTGCCTTATATGTGATTAATGGCAGCAGAGAGACGAAAACAAAAAATGGCAACAATTGCCTTAAATGTGGTTAATGGCAGCAGAGGGGCGACAATAAAAATGGCAACAATTGCCGTATATGTGAATAATGGCAGCAGAGGGGCGACAATAAAAAATGGCAACAATTGCCTTATATGTGATTAATGGCAGCAGTGAAGCGACAACAAAAAATGGCAACAGTTGCCTTATATGTGATTAATGGCAGAAGACGGACGAAAACAAAAAATGGCAACAATTGCCTTATATGTGATTAATGGCAGCAGAGGGGCGACAATAAAAAATGGCAACAATTGCCTAATATGTGATTAATGGCAGCAGTGGGGCGAAAACAAAAAATGGCAACAATTGCCTTATATGTGATTAATGGAAGCAGAGGGCGAAACAAAAATGGCAACAATTGCCTTATATGTGATTAATGGCAGGAGAGGGCGACAATAAAAATGGCAAATAATTGCTTTATATGATTAATGGCAGCAGGGCGACACAGAACATGGGCAATACCGCCTTTATATGTGATTAATGGCAGCAGTGGGGCGAAAACAAAAAATGGCAACAATTGCCTTATATGTGAATAATGGCAGCAGTGGGACGAAAACAAAAAATGGCAACAATTGCCTTATATGTGATTAATGGCAGCAGTGGGACGAAAATAAAAAATGGCAACAATTGCCTTATATGTGATTAATGGCAGCAGTGGAGCTAAAATAAAAATGGTACTACGCCATATATGTGAATAATGGCAGAAGAGGATGAAAACAAAAATGGCAACACCAGGCCTTTGGGCCGTGGTTAATGGCAGCAGGGGCGAAAACAAAAATGGCAACAATTGCCTTATATGCGATTAACGCAGGCAGAGGGACGACAATAAAAAATGGCAACAATTGCCTTATATGTGATTAATGGCAGCAGTGGGGCGAAAACAAAAAATGGCAACAATTGCCTTATATGTGATTAATGGCAGAAGAGAGACGAAAACAAAAAAAGGCAACAATTGCCTTATATGTGATTAATGGCAGCAGAGGGGCAAAAACAAAAAATGGCAACAATTGCCTAATATGTGATTAATGAAAGCAGAGGGGCGACAATAAAAAATGGCAACAATTGCCTTATATGTGATTAATGGCAGCAGAGGGGCGACAATAAAAAATGGTAACAATTGCCTTATATGTCATTAATGGCAGCAGTGGGACGAAAACAAAAAATGGCAATTATTGCCTTATATGTGATTAATGGCAGAAGAGGGACGAAAACAAAAAATGGCAACAATTGCCTTAAATGTGGTTAATGGCAGCAATGGGGCGAAAAAAATAAATGGGAACAATTGCCTTATATGCGATTAACGGTGGCTGAGGGACGAAAACAAAAAATGGCAACAATTGCCTTATATGTGAATAATGGCAGCAGTGGGGCGAAAACAAAAAATGGCAACAATTGCCTTCTATGGGAATAATGGCAGCAGAGGGGCGAAAACAAAAAATGGCAACAATTGCCTTATATATGATTAATGGCAGCAGAAGGACGAAAACAAAAAATGGCAACAAATGCCTTTTATGTGATTAATGGCAGCAGTGGGGCCAAAACCAAAAATGGCAACAATTGCCTTTTATATGATTAACGGCAGCAGAGGGGCGAAAACAAAAACTGGCAACAATTGCCTTATATGTGTTTAATGGCAGCAGTGTGGCGAAAACAAAAAAATGGCAACAATTGCTTTATATGCTATTAACCGCAGCAGAGGGACGAAAACAAAAAATGACAACAATTGCCTTATATGTGATTAACGGCAGCAGAGGGACGAAAAAAAAATGGCAACAATTGCATTATATGTGATTAATGGCAGCAGAGGGACGAAAACAAAAAATGGCAACAATTGCCTTATATGCGATTAATGGCAGCAGTGGGGCGAAAACAAAAAATGGCAACAATTGCCTTATATGCTGTTAATGGCAGCAGAAGGACGAAAACAAAAAATGGCAACAATTGCCTTATATATGATTAATGGCAGCAATGGGGCGAAAACAAAAAATGGCAACAATTGCCTTATATGTGATTAATGGCAGCTGAGGGACGAAAACAAAAAATGGCAACAATTGCCTTATATGTGATTAATGGCAGCAGTAGGGCGAAAACAAAAAATGGCAACAATTGCCTTATATGTGATTAATGGCAGCAGAGGGACGAAAACAAAAAATGGCAACAATTACCTTATATGTGATTAATGGCAACAGTGGGGCGAAAACAAAACATGGCAACAATTGCCTTATATGTGATTAACCGCAGCAGAAGGACGAAAACAAAAAATGGCAACAATTGCCTTATATGTGATTAATGGCAGCAGAGGGACGAAAACAAAAAATGGCCACAATTGCCTTATATGTGAATAATGGCAGCAGTGGGGCGAAATAAAAAAATGGCAACAATTGCCTTATATGCGATTAACGGCAGCAGAGGGACGAAAACATAAAATGGCAACAATTACCTTATATGTGATTAACGGCAGCAGAAGGACGAAAACAAAAAATGGCAACAATTGCCTTATATGTGATTAATGGCAGCAGAGGGACGAAAACCAAAAATGGCTACAATTGCCTTATATGTGAATAATGGCAGCAGTGGGACGAAAACAAAAAATGGCCACAATTGCCTTATATGGGATTACCGGCAGCAGAGGGACGAAAACGAAAAATGGTAACAATTGCCTTATATGTGATTAATGGCAACAGTGGGGCGAAAACAAAAAATGGCAACAATTGCCTCAAATGTGATTAATGGCAGCAGTGGGGCGAAAACAAAAAACGGCAACAATTGCCTTATATGTGATTAATGGCAACAGAGGGGCGACAATAAAAAATGGCAACAATTGCCTTATATGTGATTAACGGCAGCAGAGGGGCGAAAACAAAAAATGGCAACAATTGCCTTATATGTGATTAATGGCAGCAGAGGGGCGACAATAAAAAATGGCAACAATTGCCTTATATGTGAATAATGGCAACAGAGGGGCGACAATAAAAAATGGCAACAATTGCCTTATATGTGATTAATGGCAGCAGTGGAGCGAAAACAAAAAATGGCAACAATTGCCTTATATGTGATTAATGGCAGAAGAGGGACGAAAACAAAAAATGGCAACAATTGCCTTAAATGTGGTTAATGGCAGCAGCGGGGCGAAAACAAAAAATGGCAACAATTGTCTTATATGCGATTAACGGTGGCAGAGGGACGAAAACAAAAAATGGCAACAATTGCCTTATATGTGATTAATGGCAGCAGAGTGGCGAAAACAAAAAATGGCAACAATTGCCTTATATGTGAATAATGGCAGCAGAGGGGCGACAATAAAAAATGGCAACAATTGCCGCATATATGTGATTAATGGCAGCAGAGGCGTAAAAATGACAACAATTGCCTTATATGCGATTAATGGCAGCAGTGGGGCGAAAACAAAAAATGGCAACAATTGCCTTATATGCGATTAACGGCAGCAGAGGAGCAAAAACAAAAAATGGCAACAATTGCCTTATATGTGATTTATGGGAGCAGTGGGGCGAAAACAAAAAATGGCAACAATTGCCTTATATGTGATTAATGGCAGCAGAGGGGCGACAATAAAAAATGGCAGCAATTGCCTTATATGTGATTAATGGCAGCAGTGGGGCGAAAACAAAAAATGGCAACAATTGCCTTAGATGTGATTAATGGCAGCAGAGGGGCGAAAACAAAAAATGGCAACAATTGCCTTATATGTAAATAATGTCAGCAGAGGGGCGACAATAAAAAATGGCAAGAATATTGCCTTATGTGATTAATGGCAGAAGAGGGACGAAAACAAAAAATGGCAACAATTGCCTTAAATGTGGTTAATGGCAGCAGAGGCGCGAAAAAAAATGGCAACAATTGCCTTATATGCGATTAACGGTGGCAGAGGGACGAAAACAAAAAATGGCAACAATTGCCTTATATGTGATTAATGGCAGCAGTGGAGCGAAAACAAAAATGGCGTTAAATGGCGTTAAACGAATGTTAAATGGCGTTAAACTAACGTTAAATGGCGTTAAACTAACGTTAAATGACGTTAAACTAACGTTAAATGGCGTTAATATATTTCATGGGAAAAAAGGTGACGGGTGGTTAACGAAAACTAATCGAACAAACTTACCTCAATAAATAGGGTGCTGTACTATCCACGTTGACGACCACTGATGCACCAAACTGGCCTTTAACACAACAGTAACCGGAACCATCATCTGTAAAGAAAAAATAAACTAAATATTCTTCCATTGGCTCTCCTCAGGTTTTGGTACGAGAATTGTTTTTTGACGATTTTCGTTTTTTACTCAAATCTGACCTTTAATTCATTTGCAAGTTAAAGGTTTATAAAAAAAATATTCATTTTTAACAAGTTGCTAATTTGCAAAAAAATGGATATTAAATTTGAGTAAAACACAAAAATACACAACAAAAAACATTGATTTAGCCAAAGGAACCAACCTACCTAACCTATAAGGAGGAGACTACTAACTGGGGATATCCTCGGGTAAACATGGCGGGAACCTATGGACCAATATTAACAATAATATTACGAGAAACAAATACTTGCTGTAACATACAAGACCAAAACATACACCAAGTATGAGGAACGTTACTGAAGCATAAGTAACGTGAGGAACGTTACTTAAGTACGAGAAACGTAAGTATTCACAAAAGAAACCATATGTCATTAATTTAAATTAAAGCATAAGCCAAAATAGTAATGTATTGTCTAAAGTAATTAGTTGATATGATTAAGAGCGTTAACGACCATTAACCTACGCTTCTTCATAATAGATTAACTCGTGTATCTTAATGTTTTGTAAGGTATTTCCGTTTAAAATAAATCTGTACAAATAAATAACCTTAATATAACGACCTTTACACAATATAAATTTAACCACTTAAATACACTAAAAATAACACTTACTGTAGTACACTTTATAAACAGCGTCTGTCAAGGGAGAGACGACTGACAACACCTCCACCGTCCGTGTCTGTATTTGCACTAAAGCTCCACGTGTCAGTCAATCGCATCTGTTTAGTCTTTTTCCCAGCAAAAAAATTTTCCGAATAGGGAAACAATTAAAGAAAATCCAACCTTAATCGAACATACAAGATTTAATACAAATTTTAGGGTAAATAAAATTTATATCGTAAGGAAGAAAAGAACATATAAATAAAACTTAAAGAAAACACTCGTTTGTAAACAAGACGGGAAGGGTCCCATCTATTTTGATAAAAAAATGTGATGTCTTAGTTCTGCCCAGCAGCGCCATCTGTTGACCTGACCCGTTACTCTACGAGAAACGTTTTAAACATGGTATTACTCATTGTCACGTTTGTTTGAATTTGAGTTTCGCCCTTACGATGATGTAAACAAGCCATAGTATATATAAACAAACCATAGTATTTGTAAACAACCATAGTATATATAAACAAACCATAGTATATTTAAACAAACAGACGACGCACAGTACCTGCCATCTATTGAGCCGACACAACAGTTTTAAGAGATAATGATCACAGCGATTCGTTTAGTTTTCCTGATTTACCTAATTATATCATACAAAATACTTTAATATTACTAACACATTTACTTTTATCTAATAATAATACAGTATAATAATTTTAACTAAACCTTTTACCATTACCAATATGTTAATACAAAATAGCCCAAGTTTGAATGTAAATGGAAGTGTTTATTGTATTCCATGTAGCAAATGTAATGGTAATTATGTAGGACAGACAGGAAAAACATTGCTGCTCAGAATCAAACAACATAAGTACAATATCAGAACAGCATCTGAAAGCAGTGCCCTGTTCGTTCATGTTACGAATAATAATCATCTCATTGCTTGGGAAAAAAGCTTAGAAGTATTCAAATCATCTTGTGTCACAGAAAGACTTCTGGTTGAAGCTAGTTTGATTAAGAACATAAGAACATAAGAAAATAAGGAGTCTGCAATAGGCCGGTTGGCCTGTGCATGGCAGCTCCTATCGAGAGTTACTACCACTCTCTATCATCCATGAATCTATCTAGCCTCCTTTTGAAACTTTCCAGAGTTCCAGCACTTACTACAAAGTTGCTAAGCTTGTTCCACTCGTCCACCACCCTATTTGTGAACCAGTTTCTTCCTATCTCCCTCCTAAACCTAAACTTATCCAACTTGAATCCGTTGCTCCGAGTCCTATCCTGCTCGGATATTATAAGAACTTTATCTATATCCCCTTTATTGATTCATTTCACCCACTTAAATATTTCTATCATATCTCCCCGCACTCTTCATCTTTCTAGGGAATGCAAGTTAAGTTTCTTTAACCTATCCTGATAAGGAAGGTTTCTAAGTCCCGGAATCATTTTTGTTATTCTTCGCTGCACCGACTCTAGTGAATTTATATCCATTCTATAATAGGGGCACCAGAACTGAACCGCATAATCGAGGTGCGGCCTGACTAGCGCAAGATATAGTTGCAATAAGACCTCTGCATTCTTGTTACTTACACTTCTAGATAAAAAACCCAATACTCTGTTTGCCTTATTTCGAACATTAACGCACTATTTTCTAGGCCGTAGGTCCGGGCTTACAAGTACCCCTAGGTCTCTTTCACAAGTCGACTTCTCGAGGTTGATGTTGTTAAGGCTGTATACATTATCAGTATTTGTTCTTCCAATATTAAGTACGCTGCACTTGCTGGTGTTGAATTTCATTTGCCATTTTTCAGACCACCCCTGCAGTTTATTTAGATCCTCCTGTAATGCATTTGCATCCTGCCCTGAATTAATCTGCCGCCCTATTTTGGTGTCATCCGCAAAGTTGCTTATGTCACTGCTGATCCCAGTATCTAGATCGTTTATGTAGATTATGAACAAGTGTGGGCCTAGCACTGACCCCTGGGGAACCCCACTGGTTACACGGCCTTTCTCAGATTTAACACCAACTACGCTGATGGTATGTTACATAAAATTATTTTTCAGTGGCCCAAGGTTAAAAATGCTTTGAAAACCTTGGATCTAGATGTAGGATAGTTATTTAGTGAGTCCCTTACTTTTGACCTGATCTGACCTGACAAATCACGTCGGCCCTTTTCTCTTAAGCTCCTCTACGTGTGTGTTGGTGTGGGGATTAGTGGATGACATCATTATGACCTGACCTCATGTTTTTAGGTCACCCTGTATATTTAAGCCTCTCTCTGTCCATGTAATCCAGTTGCCTCTGAAGATGTCTTGAATAAAGACGAAAGCTAAGGTACTCCGTTGTTTCCATTTTCCCGTGTGATTTTAACAAGATATATATATATATATATATATATATATATATATATATATATATATATATATATTGATAAAATCACACAGGGAAAAGGGAAACAATGGAGAGCCTTAGCTTTCGTCTTTATTCAAGACATCTTCAGAGGCAACTGAATTACAAAGACGTAGAGAGAGCTTATGTACACAGAGAGACTTTACAAAACAGTGTTTGTGTTGATAAATGGCATATCATTCGTGATTTTGTTTATCAATTACTTACTGAAAGTGACAAAGTCCAGAAAAGGAAGTTAAATGCTTTGTTTGACGAGAGTTACTGGTCTAAACTGAGTAATCTAAATTTGTTCATAAACTTATCATCTTATAATCTTCAGACAAATGAGTAACTTGTGCTTGGTTTTGGCAGGAAGTTTTCTATTGCTCAGCGCACCGTTAATCCACTTACTATTGCTAAAGGTATAATCAACCTGGAAAAGAATAAGTCGATAGATGTTACAAATGAAGATATTTCCATAGCTAAAGGTTGTATACATAGTGTTTTACGTAAGAAAATTGTTTCAAACATTCCAAAAAGATTTGAAACAGCCTTGAAAAACTTGAACAGAAATGTGAATATCCATATTACTAAGGCTGATAAGTCCAATGCTATTGTAATTGTGGATAAAAGTGACTAAATTGATAAGATGAATTCATTACTTCTGTAAGTGATAAAACCATTTATTGTGAGCTTAGAAAAGATCCCCTGGAATATTTTAATAAGTTATCTAACTCCAAAATGAAGGAGTTATTGAAAAAGAACCCCCATCTCATCAAACAGCTCTCTCAAATCAATCCCACTTTACCCTATATGTATGGATTGATCAAAACACATAACCTTAATAATCCATTATGTCCTATCGTGAGTTCTGTGGGTTCTGTTACGTACAAATTATCCAAGTGGTTGATTAGGACGCTATCCCCTCTTACAGGCCAAATATCTAATTCACATATACACAACAGCAGTGATTTAATTGATAAACTCAAGATACACAATGTACCATGTGAGTTAATAAGTTTTGATTCTAAATGCACTTTTCACTAGAGTCCCAGTAAATGACCTACTTTCATTCCTTAAAGATAAGTTGCCTCTGTTAGATTTAACTATTGAACATGATACATTTCTCAAATTGATAGAGTTATGCGTTACTGACAAAGTGTTTAGAGCAAATGGGAAGTTTTACAAACAAATATTTGGCATGAGCATGAGTAATTGTCTTTCTGCTCCATTAGCCTGTACTTATATGGAGTTTTTTGAGGCTAGATTACTACCCAACATAGAGGACTTTATTCCTCCATGGTATAGATATGTAGATGATGTGCTTTGTCTATGGCCTAGAAACAGTGACCCAATGGAATTTTTTGACAAGCTTAATTATCTTGTCCCTAGTATTACCTTCAAAATTGGAAGAGAGGTAAATGGATCCCTTCCATTTCTTGATATGCTTATCATGAGAAATGGACATAACTATAAATTTAAGGTGCACAGAAAGCC
>NW_024757396.1:0-16288 GCF_018991925.1 Homarus americanus | reverse complement strand
ATGTCTGTTTGTTTCCGTGGGATGTCTCCTGTAGTTTCTTCGGGCCATGTTCACTCTGTGGTTGAGTTCTTTCACCCTGGGACAGTAGTACCAGTAATCATTGTACTGTCTTGATGTGGGTTTTGTTTTTGGGATAGCCTCTTCTGCCGCTTGGTGAAACGCCTCGACCAATTGTTGGTGGAGGGTTGTCTCGTCCACGGGTGCTGCGCCGGCCGGCTGTGATTTTTCGCGCCACTTAGCCAGGTGTTTCTTGAAGAGTCCCCAGTCTGCCTTTTGAGTGTTGTATCTCCATCTCGGGGGGGGTGGAGTGGGGAGTTTGTTCATCTTCAGCGTTGTTAGGGTGGCGAAGTGGTCACTGGTCAGCGTGGGGTGTATCTGCCAGGAGGCCGAAGGCTGTAGTGCACTGGAGACGAAGGTTAGATCTAGCCTTCCTCCCCTAGTGTGGGTGGGCTCTCCGGTGTTCAGGAGGCAGATCTCGGGTGTATCTTGAAAGGTGGTGTATAGGTGTAGGCCGTCTTCATTTGTGGGGCTTGCCGAGCTTAGGAAGGGATGATGTGCGTTGAAATCCCCTCCTATGAGTGTGGCGTGGTCAGCGGCCGAAGCAAATAATTGAGTAACCTCCAGTGAGCCCCTTGGGTTCTTATAGATGTTGTGAACAGTTAATTCCCGTTCTTGGAGGGTTACTTTGACGGCCTGTGTCTCGATGTTTTCCCCACATGGAAATTGCTGCGTGACATCGGCGGAGGGTATGCTTGACTTGACCAAGATCATACATCCTCTTGTTGACGCCTGCGTGAAATGCCTCCTCTATGGCTTGTAACCGCTGAATTTGAAACAGTGGTGTTCTTGTAGAAGTGTTTCTTGTAGGAGTATGATGTCAAGCTTGTCCTTGGCTGCTGCTTCTTGTAGGAGGTGTTTCTTGTTTTTGATGCCCTGAGCATTCCATGTAAGGATGTTCAGGGTGCTGACGTTTTCCACCACTGTTTCATCGGGGACTTCTGGTGGTTCTCGATGGAGGTGTCCAAGCTCGATTCCAACTGGATCAGGTCCATGTCTTCGTGTTCTGTGGTTTTTGCCTTCTGGGCCGTGGTTCGGTTCAGGGGAGTTGAAACGTCCAGTTTCTTTCTGGGAGCTGTCGGTATCTTGGGAGCTGTCGGTATCTTGGGTTCTCTGGTGGCCTTCTTCGGTGTAGAGTGTACCTCGGCTGTTACTCGTGTGCGGACCGGCGTGGCTTCCTCCACTGAGGTGGCTGGAGCTGTGGCGACTTGCCCGAGGACGCTCCCCATGAGTATTTGGGGCTGTGTGGGTTGGATCTTGTGGCCCAGTAGTCCGGCTAGGCCCTCCGCGAAGGTTGTCAGTACCTTGGCTAGGTCTGATAAGTGTATCATTCCTTCTGGTGCCTTGGTGTGTGCTTCTTTTGTCTTGCTCGTGGTTGTCGTTGTCTGCTGCTTGGGTGGCTGAGGTGTGGCTGTAGTGAGGCCAGGAAACTGGGCTGCACTTTGGGTGTTGACTGGCTGAGGAGGTTGTCTTTGTTGTTTTGGTCTTTGGGTTCCCCACACGAAGGTACTTGGTGGGGCTGGTGTGTAGGCGGTGGGGGCCGGTCTTGCTGCTGGTCGGTTTGCCTGGACCCTCTTTGTTCTCTCGGAGCATCCAGGATTCCAGGCGTGGTGTTTGCCCCTGCAGTTGGCACACTTGGGGGCAATTTTTTCCCCATTTTTCAACTTGGTGAGGCAGGAGTGTGTGCCGTGCTTCTGTGCGCAGACTGCGCAGATTTCCTTGTACGTGCACCTTGTCTGATGGTGCCCGTATTTCTGGCATCTGAAGCACCGCAGGGGCTCTGGGACGAAGGGCCTCACTTCGTAGATCCCCCAGGTTTTGAGGTCTATGGTGCTGGGGGGTGAGCCGTAGTGCGTTATGAGCACTTGTTTCGTGGTGGCCGTCTTGTCGGACAGGGGCGAGCATCTCTCGGCTTTTAGGATCTTCGGGTGGTTCTCCAGGGGTTCGAGAGGTAGTTCCTTTGGGTACCGGAGGACTACCGACTTCATCAGTTTCTGGGCAGGGTCTAGCTTGGTTGAAGTAATGGTGGTGGTGCTTTGCAGGTAAGTGTCGAGGGTGGTGGCGGAGTTCTTGTCTTTGGGGTGAACGATCATCTCCCCCTTTAGGTTGGGCCGCACTGAGAACTTGGCCAGAGGATTTAGCTTTTCCATCTCTGTGACGGCGGCATATGTTGTTTTTGCGTCCGTTTTCGTGATCCGGAATTTTGGCAGTGTCGTTGGAGGTGAGCTGGTGGTGGTGATGGGTGCCTTTGGGGCTGCTTGACGGCATTCGTTTCCCAAAAAAGCACGTCGGCGTTTCTTGTTTTCTACCTTCGTCCAGTTGTCCTCAGTAGCGGTAGCAGTGGTGGTGGTGGTGGAGGTGGTGGTGGTGGTGGAGTTGTTGGAGGTGGTGGCAGTGTTCCTAGTTTTCAGGGCTTCATTGAAG
This sequence comes from Homarus americanus, assembly GCF_018991925.1. Lineage (NCBI taxonomy): Eukaryota > Metazoa > Arthropoda > Malacostraca > Decapoda > Nephropidae > Homarus > Homarus americanus. The sequence continues at coordinate 13,807 of NW_024757396.1, read as the reverse complement.
GCGCGTAACTGGTTTGCTTTCTCTGTGCGAAGCCTGTCGTGGTTCGGGTCGTCAGGTTGGCGGTTCAGGCGGGGATCGCGGTTAGGAGGGCGTACGCGCTCCATACCTATTCCGGTTGAGTAAATAGCAAAGGAATTACAGCACTCCCCACTAGCTGGTGGTCGTAGAGTGGTTCCTGAGCTTCTCTCACGGAGCCCCGATTGGGGAAGCCTACTTCCTAGTGTATGTGACTGCTCACTTATAGACGTGAGCTAAGTGTGCCTATTTGGGAAGGATAAGGATTGCGACCCTCTTTCCAGGTGGACCCGCACGATCACGGTTTTCCTGGAAAGACTCGGCTGGGGAGGGTTTTGCTCCGACCCCCTTTCGTGTTCACAATCTCCTGGGAGGGAGGTGAACAGTTACGGGGGGGACCGCAGGACGAATACACTTTTGAGGGTGCAGGTCCCTAGGCCAGAGCGAAAAAGGAAAAATAGTAGTAGAAGGAAAAGGGCTCAAACCACGCCGGGAATATCGCGCTATAACTGCTCTCCAGCTGGAGTGTGGGTCACTCACACCACCAGTGGGGAGGGCAAGCTAATGCTCGATAAACCGAGAACGCTCGTGAGTTGTTGTGGGCGATGACAGTCGTGGGTGGTCCGGTCCAGGAAGATGGCCAACAATGGCACAAGGGAGAGGGCGGTCTTCACAGTTCCGGGTCCAGCAGGAGGTCTTGTTGAGAGGTCTTGCCAGTTCCAGAGAACGTCTTGAAGTGCTCTATTCTTCTGTTCTTTTGTTTATAAACCTCGCGCCCTCAAAATAGCTGATATCCTTAGCTTGTGATTGGTCGGTATGTTTTGAAAGCACAACTGTGATTGTCTAAATAGCCCTCACGAAGGCTTACTCTACAATATTTACATTCGAGTTACAATACCTTTACAGCATCACAAAATAGTTATGAGTTTGGGAGATTTACAATATTATTAACAGTTTGTAAGTTTGATTACTGTGAAGCCCGGTACAAGATAGCCGAGTGTGTAACTTATGAGATGTGCTGAGACTCCGCCCCCTGGTACTGTACAAATCTGTCAGATGATTGCGTCTCCTATTAACTGTATGAAGGTGGCGTCAAAAACCTGTCACTTCTGTTTAAGTTAAGATTCATCACAAGTTTTTAGTTGTATTCATTAATGGACAAACAGTATTACTTTACATTTACCTGTAATAATGTTAGGTCGATCATGCGCCAGGTTGTGTGTGATATTTTCCGGAGCATTTGTTGAGTACAAGTCACCTTTATGTGTCGTTAACTTAAATACAAACAAGCAACACCTGTTATCTAAATTAAGTAGGCAATACATGCACCTGCATAAATAACTTCAATAAACTATAACTTTCCAATTGTTATAAGGATTAAGCACAAGCTGGTTAATTTGGGTAGTTTGAAGGCTTTACCTTCACTAACACGTCAGGTAATTAAAGAATCCTGCCCTTGTGGTGACCGCGGCGCCGTACACAGCGACACCGTCTCCACTCCGACTGCACTAACGGATCTCTGACTTGCTTTAATAAATTTTCATATTTATAACCTAACCTAACCTAACCTAATCTAACCTATATTAGCCTAACCTGTCTAACATATATTGGCCTAACCTAATCTATCCTAGTGCGTAACGTAAAAGCCAACTAACTGATCAAGCATAATTTAACAGCAAAGCTAAACACCTCCAAAGTTAAGCCTAACACAACCTATGTGTGATGTCTGCTAGGTGTACGTGCGTGCGTGTGTGCGTGTGTATCAGTAGTAATCCAGTATGAGTGCTGCCCTCTTGGGGTCTGCGTGCGAATGAGTTGTGAATGAGATAGTCTCATGCTTCATCATACTATAGTGAATGAGACAGTTTCTATTCCTTATATGCATTGTAGTAGTTGACTTGTTTGTTAAATAATACACAGGAGTCATTCCTGAGATCCTGCAATCAACTGTAGGTTCCTCAACAAAATAATTCTTAGGTACATTGTTTACTTACCATGAACTGAAGAAACCAAACAACCCTAACATAACAATTTAGCAACCTTATGAAATTTGGTTTCTTCTATAAAATATATTATATGAAGAACAGTCTGGTGCAAAATTCTGTATGGTGAGGGAGCTTGCTCGAAAGTGAGCCGTTCGGTGAGTAGCGTGTGAAATAATAATAATAATAATAATAATAATAATAATTAACGGTTTATTGAAAAAATTCTGCAGCCCGAAGGCTGAAAATATACATTGGGCATAAATGACTTATTACATACATTGGTGGTTTAACAAAAGCCTTCATTAGAGAAAGGTAAAGGAACATACAGTGAACATACAGATTAATGTAGGTGTTGAACAGCAAACTCGTAGTGTAATAACTCCCTCCCAGATGGTGTTAGGAGGAACTCACGTGGTGTAGTAGTTCCCTCAGATGTTGTTATGAGGGACCTGGCGTGGTGTAGTAATTCCCTCGCAGATGGTGTTATGAGGAGCCTCACGTGGTGTAGTAATTCCCTCACAGATAGTGTTATGAGGGACCTCACGTGGTGTAGTAATTACCTCACAGATGGTGTTATGAGGGGCCTCACGCGGTGTAGTAACTCCCTCACAGATGGTGTTATGAGGGGCATCACGCGGTGTAGTAATTCCCTCACAGATGGTGTTATGAGGGGCATCACGTGGTGTAGTAATTCCCTCACAGATGGTGTTATGAGGGGCATGACGTGGTGTAGTAATTCCCTCACATATGGTGTTATGGGGACATGTGTGTATAGATATGTGAACACGCCTGACGCCAAGACTCTGTTACCATTCATTGTACCATTTATTCACATGTCTGTATTACTACATATCATCATACCATGTCTGATATCTATGCTTATGTCTAATGCCTATGTTCACTCACTAGGCCCCGATATACTATGTCTGTACCGCGCTAGTCGAGTAACTAGAGGACCTCAGTTATTGTCCTAGTGATGTCTAGCAACTCTCCTTGCCCAGCTAGACAACATCCCTCAGATCAGCCTCGGCCTACCTACGGTCCGGGGTCCCTTGTGCCCGCTTCTGTATCGGTCGGCTATCACGCCAAGTCTTGTACACTTATTGAATATACCTACTGCTCGTGCTCTGGAGTTTCAAGAACCTTGTCTAGGATTGCATCCACTACAATGTGGGTGTGAAAATGAATTCCTCACGGATAATTAATGATATTGTAACAAGTGAGGTGTGGTCCCAGGCCTTCTATCGTGAGCAGATTAACATCAAGTAGTTGTTATTTGAGTCCTCATAGCCCGTTATCTTTCAGGTACCTGGGGCCTCCTGTGTGAAGAGTTAAGCAGGTACGGCTATTTACTGTTGGTTGTTCTACCTATACCTCCCTGGCTGCAGCACTGTTCTCCTGTTCCTCTGTTTCTTACTGTTCGTTCCTTTCCTAAATGAAATTGTAACTTCTGGCGAGAACTTGTTGATATTCCGGTGGGGAGGGGGATTCAGGGGTGGGGGTTGGTATGGGCCAACTTAACAGTTGACCTGGCTGCTCCGAGAGGAGCGCCAGGTACGTCTTGACCCTTCGGTGGTCAAGGATGTAGCTGTGCAGGAGCTTAGTTAGAGGAGATGTTGCTTGTTGCTGTCCTCCAGGTTGAATGAGGGCTGGACAGCGAGGAACTTGCTTGGAGGAGGTGTTGCGTGTTCAGGAACGTAGGCCAGAATGAATCTCATACATACATACGTAAAAGCTAGTGACAGGGGGGAAAGAGGTTCAGGGGAAGGATAAAGGGAGGATAGAAGTGAATTTTAGAAGGAGAGAATAGGTGCAGTGGCTAAACACCGCTTGCGTGAGGGGGTAGGCAATGTGCCTGGATGGTGTAACAATCATAATCAGGACGAGGCAGAGGGAGGACGGGAGCAGGACCGGGCAGGCAAAAGGCCAACGTGGGTACTCTGGTTGTCGTCTTAGCTGAGGCAGTGTTGGCAAAGCGGAGGAAGAACCGCCCCGCCACGGCGGCGGCGCAGGTGGAGGGACGTACAAGCACACACGGTCAAAGTAACAGGGAAGGTGAAAATGGAAATGTAGCTAGTCGTAGGGTTGTTTGGAGACAGATGAAGGTAAAGTCTTTGAGCTATGTCAAAGAGGAAAGGAGCGAGTTGGAGGAAGAGTTTTTGAAGCTTTGAGCTTGAAATGTCAAAGTATTCGTAGTAAGGAAGGATGAGCGTATCGTAGGAGAGTTTTTAGTAATAGCAGGAGACAGATTTGAGCATTTTTGTCAAATTATGAACGGAGATGAGAATGAGATATAGGTTGGTTGGTTTCAGTCTTGAGTTAGGTCGATTTTATTGAGATTGGCTGTCACAGAGGTTGGGTATGTTTGATTTGGTTCTGGAGAGTTGTAGTATTATTTTATGGGCTTTATCAGAGAGAGTTGTGTTTGAAGATTAGTTTGTGGGGAGTTTGTATTGGGATTGGTTGGGGTGGAGGTGGTATGTTGATTTGTGCTGAATTAGATAGCTTAAGGGGGGTTGTTGTGTGAGTGTGTGTGTGTGTGTCAATATAGTAAGGGGTGAGGGGGAAGTGGAGGACAATTGTTGCAAGGTCTGGTATGGTGAGTTGTTGAAGGATTTTTCTTTGAGGGGGTGGGGGAGTGAGAGGGCTTTGGAGGTAGTTAGGTTGGATTTATAGTATGGTAGATTTCTTAGTGATATGATTTGGTGGTTAATGAAAAAGTTGTATGGAGTTAAATGTACTTTTTTTTTTTTTTTTTTTTTAGAGGGGAGTCGAAGGGGGTTGTTAGATAGGTCGGTATTAAGTTTTTTGTTTGGGAGGATTGTAGAGCGATTAGTGGTTGATAAGTTGAGTTAATATTTTGTTTCTTTTTTTGGGGAGGGATTGTGAGTAAGATTGGGTGGGTTAAGTTTTTAATTTTGGGAGGATTGTAGGTTTTATTAGTGGTTGACAGAGTTGGGTTATTATTGCTTTCTTTCTTTTTCCTTTTGGTTTGTAAAGGTCTTCTGCAATTTGCGTGGAGGTCTTTTGCAGGTATTGTGCATTTCTGGTCTCCTTCTTTGAGGGAGAGGGTTTGTGTACAGGTACTATGCACCCCTCCCCGACCTTATTGGCTAAGGGAGGCGTACACGTCATCTGTGTTAGTATGGGATGGGTAAGTTAGGTATTTATTTTGGGAGGAATGGCAGGGTGTGGTTAGTGAGTGGTTGAATTGGGTTATTTTTTATTTTGGGTGGGAATGCTAGTAAAGGCTGGGTTTGTGAGGTTTTTATTATGGGGATTGTTAGGCTTTTTCTTTTTTCTATTTTTTTTGGGAGGTGTTAGTGTTGAGTATTAGTTTTTTTTTTTTTTTTTACTCGGAGTGGTCTTGAGGAGTTTGGGGGCGTGGGGTTTGATTGAGGGGGTGAGGAGGGAGGTGTTGTTCTGTATAGCTAGGCAGGGTCAGGTTAATGAATAGTTGTATGGGTTAAATTTATATATATATATATATATATATATATTGCTATATATAGAGATATATATATATATATATATATATATATATATATATATATATATATATATATATATATATATATATATCTAATTTTTTTTTTTTTTTTGGTAAGGAAGGTTAGGTTAGGTTGGTTGGGTTAGGTTGGGGGGAATGGTTGGGTGTGGGTTGAGGAGAGGTGTTAGGTTTAATTTGAGGGGAGTTGTTGGGTGTGGTTATAGGGAAGTTGGGGTTTGATATGGGAGTTATTAATATAAGGGAGGTGGGAGGAGTGTGTTTGGTCTATTTAGTATGGAGGGATTCCTGTTTCTGAATCTGCGTGGGAGTATGATGTAGAAATATTCCTGCCATTGAGGTTAAGTAGTGAGGAGTGATTCTATTTGTTTGTCTCCTAGTTGTCTCCAGTAGATGTTGAGTGGAGGGAGGGAGCAGAGTTCATATAGATGTCTATTTGGGGTGAAGGATGACCAGTGTGTGTTATGGATGAATCTTAGTGCTTTGTTTTGTATGACTTGAAGTTTCTTGGCGTGTGATGGTGCTGCTAGCTGGAGTGTGTTAGGTGCATAAGTCAATAGTGGGCGTATGAGGGCTTTGAATAGGTGTGTTTTGGTTTTGATTGATGCGGTTCTGAATCTGTATATATTCCCGAGTGTTTTGTTTGCGATCGATGCCTTCGTTCTGGTGTGTAGTGTCATGGTAAGGGTGTCGTTGAATGTGACTCCTAGGATTGTGTTTGTTCGTTTGACAGTTATGGGTGAAGGGTTGTCGATGTAGGGGTTTAGGTAAATGTGACGTGGTTGGCGTCTTTTGTTGCCGAAGTAGGTGAATTGTGCTTTGTTCGGGTTGGTTTGTATTCGCCATCGGAGTTCCCATTGTGTAACTTGTTCTAGCTCCCTATGTGCTTTGTCTGTTAGGTGATCAAGACTGGTGTATGTAGGTTATGTATCTAAGCTACTGTGCCGAGTAGCAGCCTTGTATATAAGCTACTGTGCCGAGTAGCACCCATGTATATAATTACGTGGCAACACTGCACGTGTTATGTGGCAACATTGCCCCGAGGCTGCCATATGGCAAGGCAGTCTCAGTCTGACTGTGTGAGCTGTGCATGGCACACGCTAGTCACCACTTGTATTTCTCTCATCCATAATAAACGGACTTCAGTGTTACCCGGTGTTTCCCTACCCATCACTGCATTCTTCGGGGAACACTTGTGACCTTCATGGCATGCGACTGGGATCTGTGGACGGCAAGTGTGTGGAATAGTGCCGATTTGGTTGGGATCTAAGCCGGCGATATGCGCGTCGACTCATAGTGTGTTGTGTTGTGTTGCGCTGTGTTTCGCCGCGATGTGCAGTGTTGGGCCGTCACAGTGCTTTTTAGTGACGGTGGCAGTGTTAGTGTCAGTGTATTAGTGTGTGTCTAGAGCTGAGAGTTGAGCATTGGCCTGTTTTTGGTGGTACCCACGGAGCACGCAGGCGTACACCCTTCTCGTGTGACATCCCGGGTGATACTGACTGTCTCACTCCCGCCGCGTCTCCAGCCACCGGCATTAAGGCCACCACGAAGCAATCTCTCAGACACACACACACGCACACACGCACGCACTCGCTCACGGACAGAACAGTGGACTATATGCGTGATCTCTGCGCTGTTTATGTCATATATATGTGGTTCGAGCTGTTGAGGCGCCACTTTATATACTAAACAGTGCAGTCCATGCACACACAAAGATGGGAGGTAAGAAGGGACAACGTCAAGAAGGGAGACACGACTCCCCACCACCTTCTCCTCCACCGGGCGCAGACTCTCATCCTCCACCTCCAGTGACGGACATTGCCACAATTCTGAGGTGGATGGACGACCGGGACGAGAGACGCAGAGAGATGGAATTCCAGAGGGAGGAGACACGAAGAGAGGAGGAAAAGTTGCGTTTTGAGGCACTATTGGCGACCCTGGCGCTAACCCACCCTCCCTCACTCGCAGGTAGCGCGCATCAAGGCGCCAATATCCTCCCTCCTCCACCACACCAGCGTCCTCCAGGTACTCTTGCCTCCAAACAAACAGCTCCCAAGGCATCTGTTCAACCCCCACCCGCCCTCTCACCAGACGTCACGTTTCAGCTTTTTCGTGAGTGGAGGCGGCGTTGGACAGATTACTCCACGACGGTGGACCTTGACAGCATGCCTCCAATCAAACAGCTCATCCAACTGCGGATGTGTTTGTCGCTGGAGACCCAGAGAGTTTTGGAGCACACGTTGCAAGTGCCTCCCGATTCTACATCTTCAGTGACGGATGTGCTCGACCTTTTACAGGAGCACGTTAAAGGTCGGAATAACGAGGCTTTGCGTCGCCGCGCCTTCACCAGCTGCAAGCAGGCGGAGAACGAATCCTTTGACGACTTTTTTGTACGCTTGAAGAGTTTGTCAGAGGAGATCGACGTCTGCAAGGCGCACAGCCGGGAATGTGAGGAAGCCTGGATCAAGCACGGGATCTTGACAGGTGTCAGGCAAGAAGAGTTGGTGCAGCGACTCATCCCCATGGACGCTTCCTCCACACTCCAGGTGGTAGTGACTGAATGTCGGTCATACGAGGCCACCAAGTCCGCCACCTCTGCCTTACGGGCCCCACCTGCTGTGAGAGCTATCTCACAATACAAGAAGGGTAAGAAGGCGGCCAACAACGCGAAGGCTGCCACACGTTCTTCCACGCCTCCGCCTAGTGCTTCCTGTGGCAGCTGTGGAAAGCAGCACAGCCCCAAGACATGCCCGGCCGCCGACGCACTGTGTCGTGGATGTGACCGTAAGGGCCACTGGTCTAACACAGACAGGTGCCCTGCATGAGGCCACAAGTGTCAGGCCTGCGGTCGCTATGGACACTACGACAAGTGCTGCCGCCAACCCAAGCCCAAAAGCCCGAGACGAGGAGGAAAGCAGCGCACTTCCCTCGGGGTGGTTCGCACGCAGCCCCCTTCAGATGGCCCACACAGCCCCAAGCAGCAGCTGAGTCACATCAGGAGGGTGGAATCGACCACACGCCCCAGGGCTACCCCTTCCCCTACTATCCGCGTCGCCGTCACACACGGTGATGTGTCGGGTCACATCGAGGTGATACCGGACACCAGCGCTGATACTACGGTGATTGGGTTGAAGCACCTCCAGAAACTGGGCCTCACCAAACGTGACCTGGGACCACCGCCGCAGCTGCTGTACTACAATGCGGACGGTTCCCAGATGCCGGACGCTGTGGGCTCCTTTCAAGCGGAGATCACTTACGGCGACAGGTCGTGTCACGGATGGATCGACGTGCAGCCTACTCTCGCTACACCCTTGTTGTCGTGGGAGCACCTCAAGGAGTTATGCATGGTGCCCAGAGACTTTCCCGAGCAGATCCCAGCTGCTCGTTACACCGCCAGCAGGGTGCGTGAGTCGACGAGCGACGCGCCTGGCGCTGCCGCACGGAGCTGCCCAGAACCCGCGTCCACTCCCACCCACACAGGACGCTCCCCTGCCCAGATCCTGTATGGTCACCCTCTCCGCTCTTGCGTTCCTGCACACACCAAGGCCTTTGCGAAGGACTGGCAGACCAGAGCCGAGAGCTGCGACCGCCGCGCCGCTACACGTGCCCAGGACGCCAAGGCTCGGTATGACTACCGTGCCCGCCCTCTTCAGCCGCTGGAGATTGGTGCCCTTGTCCGCATCCAGGACCCGACGACGACACTTTGGGACAAGGTGGGCATAGTGATGGGCGTCGGCCGGTCGCCGGACTACAAGGTCAGGATGCCGAGCGGCCGTGTCTGGTGGAGGAACCGCCGCTTCCTCCGGCCAGTCCCACCCCCTGCTGCTGGCCCCCTGACCGAGGACGAGTCCCCTACACCTCACGAGGATCCGCCCCACAGTGCACCTCGACGCTCAGAGCGACTTAGGACTAAGAAGTCCGCTCAAGACAAAGATTATGAGCGTGAGGGGGGGAGGTAGATGTAGGTTATGTATCTAAGCTACTGTGCCGAGTAGCAGCCTTGTATATAAGCTACTGTGCCGAGTAGCACCCATGTATATAATTACGTGGCAACACTGCACGTGTTATGTGGCAACATTGCCCCGAGGCTGCCATATGGCAAGGCAGTCTCAGTCTGACTGTGTGAGCTGTGCATGGCACACGCTAGTCACCACTTGTATTTCTCTCATCCATAATAAACGGACTTCAGTGTTACCCGGTGTTTCCCTACCCATCACTGCATTCTTCGGGGAACAATTTTAAACCACCAGTGTAGTGTCTGACTAGTTGAGTTACATCGTCGGTGTACTGTATTGTCAGACAGTCGATGTGTAAGGGGTCGGGTAAGTCATTTGTGTAAAGAATGTATAGTGTTGGGTACAGGACTGATCCTTGTGGGACTCCTGCTTGCAGTGTGAAGTGGTCAGAGTAGGCAGGTGTGAATTTTATCCTCATTTTTCTGTCTGTTAGGAAGTTGCATAGTAATTGTTGTGATTTTTGAGGGAGGTTAAAATTGGTGCATATCTTATACTTTAATCCATCGTGCCAAACTGTGTCGAAGGCTTTTTGTACGTCTTTTGTAATGAGTGCTGTCTTGTATGCTCCTTTGTTCATGCGGAGGCAGTTTGTCATTATATTGAGTGCGTCTTGAGTTGAGTGGTGTGCCCTGAATCCGAACTGCTTGTAGGACAGTAGTTGTTCATCTTCAAGGTGGTATCTGAGGCGAGTGTTGTATAGTCTTTCAAAAGTTTTGCCTAAGACTTCTAGTATGCTGATCGGTCTGTAGTTTTGTGGGTCTGTTGTGTTTTTGTTTGGTTTAGGTATCATGATGGCTGTGGCTGTTTTAAAGAGTTTTGGGAAGTATCCTGTAGCCAGTTGGGTGTTGTAGAGGTATGTAATGGCTGTGACGGTTTCTGGGGGCAGGTGCTTAAGGATTGCTTGACCTATATTGCTGTCGCCTGGTCTTTTCCTTTTGATTCTGTCTAGTGCTTGTTTGACTTCTGTTGGAGTGAAAGGAGCAATGAGGATGTGGTTCCGTGTAAGTGTGGAGGTATCTATTGTGTTGTCAGGAGTTGTTCTGTCATGTAGTGTTTGCATGTGTGTGGTGATGTTGTTTATGTGGTTTAAGATGTGCCTTTGTTGTGTGGGGGGGTGTGGGTGGATAATGTGTTCCCAGTGTTGTTTTAGTGTTTGTGCTACGTCAGCTGGCTCATTGATTTTCCTACCGTTTACTAGTAGGTGATCGAAGGGGGGTTTGCTGTTCCTCTCGGCTTGGCGATCCTTTGCCAAAATTCTCGGGGGTTATGTGTTCTGTGTTCCTGGGCAGCCTCTACGAGTTTTGCCCAGTGAACGTCATGGTCTTGTCGGAGGCTGTGGATGATGTGTGTTCTTAGTGTGGAGATGTCTGCGTAAACTGGTGCTAGGTTAAGTTTGTTTAGTTCGAATCGTGACTTGCAGCAGTGAAGTAGGCGTTGAGTTCTTATGGAGGGTGTGAAGGAGTATTTTCTCTTGAACCGGTGTTTAGGAATGTGGGTATCTGCTATGGCGGTGATAGTGTTGAAGAGGTGTGTCCAGGTTTCCTCAATCTTCCTTGTGGGTTGGTGTTCGAGGTTGAGTGTGTATTGGTGTTCAGAGAGTGTGGTTTGGAAGGTATTGAGGTGTGGGTGTTGGGAGGAGGATGAGATTGTTGGAGAGGTGAAGAGTGATGGGTATGTGGTCTAAGCCTGAGAGGGGGCCGGGAGTGATGTAGTGTTGGAATTGGAGGGCAGGAGTGTTGGTGATGACGATGTCTGGAGTGCCTTTGCCGTGAGCAGCGTAGAATGTGGGGAAGAAAGGTCCAATGTGGTGAAGGTTTTTGTGAGTGACCAGAGTGTGTAGTTGTTGGCCATGGGGGTCGATGCGGCGGTTGTGTTGGAATGCGGTGTGGTGTGCATTGAGGTCGGCCATTAGTAATACAGGTAGGTGTGTGTTGTTAAAGATGGAGTTTAGGTCTGTGAAGGGAATAAGTGTGTTTGGTCTTGAGTATGTTGTGCAGATGATTATCTGTCCGTGTTGAGTGTCGATCTTGGCGGTCATGAAGTGTTTGAAGGCAAAGTCGGTGATGAATTCGTGTTTGATGGAGGATCTGATGAGAATTGCAACGCCCTCGTGTAGTTCGTGGGGTGATTGTCTGCTTGTGTAGCCGAAGTGCTTGATTTTGGTGTTTGTGTATATTGAGTTGAGGAGGAGAATGTCTGGATTGTGCTCTTGTAGGAGGAGAGAGATGACGTGTCTGTTTGAATGATATGCTCTACAGTTTGAATTGCATAATGGTGATCATGTTGTTTAGTTTGTTCTGGGTTACTTATATGAGATTGAAATTCTGGGGTGCAGGAATGAGATCTAAATTGTCGAGTGACTGTGAGCGTGGTCTGTGTGTGGTATATGTAGGTGAGGGATGGGCGGTTACGTGACTGTGTGGGGGGGAGTTGGGGGGGAGAGAGGAGTGTGCAAGGATCGTGTCGGGGTTGTCTCCTGTTTCCTTTGAGGTAGTGCCGAATAGATCTATTTTGATTATAGATTTTGTTGGATGTGTGTATTGTATAATTCTTTTGCTGTCAGGTGTGTAGGAAGAAAAGGAAGAGGTGTTCTTCCTCTTTGATCTAGGGGTCTTAACTACTAGTTCTGTGGGGGGATGGGCTGCCATTTTCGTTTTGGGTGTCTGAGGTGTTCGGGGAGGATTGATTTTGGTCTGGGTGTTTGTGGTCCGGGAGTTCATGGTAGTCGTGTGAGAGAAGTCAGGCGTAGGCAAGGTCGAGGAGGAGGGGCCGGGAGGTTTTGGACTGATTACTCTGGAGGGTGGGAGGGGCATGATGGAGGGTGAGGTAATGGTAGATTGGTGAGATCGTGGGTGTGGCAGAGTGGGAGGAGACCTCTGGGGGTGCATGTTGGTCTCTGGGGTTGGGGTGTTGGGGAAGGTCCAGTCGGAGATACAGGGCCAGTGGGAGATGGGGTCAGGACCGGTTCTGAAGGAATCAGGAATGTGTATGGTAGGGAGGCCGTTGGCCTTCAAACCTTCAATTACTAGTTTCAGAAAAAGTGACCTGTTTCCGTTGCTTAGGGTGTGTGCCAAAAGTATGGCGGTAGTGATTTTTGCGTCAGTGTCGTGGGAAGGTGGGGGGGAGGTCAGGTTGTTGGTCCAGCAAGTGCGGGTGGGGTGGGTCGTGGGTGTAGGGAGTGAGTGGTGGGGAGGTGGAGGTGGTGCTGTGGGAGGTGAGGGTCGGCGGGGAGGAAGTGGTGTTGTGCTGTTGTCGAGACTGATTTGACATTTGTTGCTGATGGCAGAGTGTGGGCCTTTACAGTTGCAGCCTGTTGTTTCAGTGGCCGTGCAGTTTCGGTGGGAATGGCCTTTGTTGGCACACCTTGAGCAGGTTTGTGTGTTATTGCACCGGTTAGTGTTGTGTCCGAATTGGTAACATTTGTAACATTGGTGAACTTTGATGTAGTGTTGAAATTCAATGTCACGTGAGGGGATGATGTTGCCGATTTTTATGCCATTTGATTTTAATTTAATGGCATCTGTTTGTGTTGCTGTGGGGACTTTTAGCATGGGAAGGGTTCCCATCCGGGTTGCTGATGTCATTTTGTTGGTGTTGTGGGAGTTGAGTTCATTGAGGAGATTAGGGTTGTCTAGGATAGGAGGGATGACTTTTCTGCATATACGGGTGCATTTTGCACGGTACTTAGTTGAGCTGAGGACCGTGAAGCCATTGTCTTTGAGTGTTTTACTCACTGCTGGGGAGTGGAACTGGTCGGCGTCTTCGTCAGTCTGTACAAAGATTTTGACTATGTCGTCATTGATGAAGGAACGGATTTGAAAAATCAAGGTCAGCTGGAAGATGAGTGAGACCAGGTCTGAGCATAGTTGGAGGGTGCGGTCTACTCTAATTTTTATTGAGGGCATGTTTACTACTTTAGTGGAGATTTATGGAGATCTCCCCTGACAATGTCCTTAATTTCCTGCTTAATTACTTAGATATTTGACCGGCTGCTTTTACTGGGTATTATTACATTCTTTGTCCAGATTATAATGAAATATGTTGGGGTAAGAAATGGCTCGAGTAGGAATGAATGAAACAGTGGTGTGAGCAGTAACAGGGGCAGAGGACTACAAAAAAGCTGAATATAATTATTACCCTTGTTTATAAAATGAACAATTATAGGGATATGTGTTAAGATATAATGAGGCTTAGAACGCGGAAGATAACACATGGTATGATTATATATATATATATATATATATATATATATATATATATATATATATATATATATATATATA
>NW_024757395.1:0-10939 GCF_018991925.1 Homarus americanus | reverse complement strand
TGTGTAATTTGAGCTTTATTCGTCTTTTTCATGATGATTAAATACTCCTCCCAATTGAAAAAAAAAAAGATGAGTTGATGATTTAACCTGACTGTGTACCGTACCTGGCCAGGTGGGTGACGGCGGCTCACTAAGTCAAAATGTATGAGGTATTTCCCCGTCCTACACCAAGCTGCCTTAACTCTACGCTGGTGAAAAATTTGGCGCTTCGAATTATGCAAACCAGAGGTCAAATATTGGCTCAGCTGCTCCGATTCTGCGACATTTCCTCTGATTTATGGAACATTATTGACCATTTCATGCCCTCCCCCCCCCCCTCCTGCTGCCGCTCTCAATTTACGAAGAGGATATTCTAATTTCTTCACTTTGTATTTTTTTTTATCTATTTACCTTTACTTTTTGTACCTTGATCCGATTATTGTCTCTTGAATATAAAACACTTGACGTTTCTTATTCATTTCACATTCTGCGTTTTATATTTTGTTCACAATGTTTATATTTTCTCTTCTAATCAGTGTTTGTATCTTTTTCTGACCTTGGTGTTCATTCCTACTCTTTTTCTGACCTTGGTGTTCATTCCTGCTCTTTTTCTGACCTTGGTGTTCATTCCTGCTCTTTTTCTGACCTTGGTGTTCATTCCTACTCTTTTTCTGACCTTGGTGTTCATTCCTGCTCTTTTTCTGACTTTGGTGTTTATTCCTGCTCTTTTTCTGATCTTGGTGTTCATTCCTGCTCTTTTTCTGACCTTGGTGTTCATTCCTGCTCTTTTTCTGACCTCAGTGCTCGTCCTGCTCTTTTTCTGACCTTGGTGTTCATTCCTGCTCTTTTTCTGACCTTGAGTGTTCATTACTGCTCTTTTTCCCCAGCCTTGGTGATTTCATTCCTGCTCTTTTTCTGACCTTGGTGTTCATTCCTGCTCTTTCTGACCTTAGTGTTCATTCCTGCCTCTTTTCTGACCTCGGTGTTCATTCCTGCTCTTTTTCTGACCTTGGTGTACATTCCTGCTCTTTTTCTGACCTTGGTGTTCATTACTGCTCTTTTTCTGACAGTGTTCATTCCTGCTCTTTTTCTGACCTTGGTGTTCATTCCTGCTCTTTTTCTGACCTTGGTGTTCATTCCTGCTCTTTTTCTGACCTTGGCGTTCATTCCTGCTCTTTTTCTGACCTTGGTGTTCATTCCTGCTCTTTTTCTGACCTTGGTGTTCATTCCTGCTCTTTTTCTGACCTTGGTGTTCATTCCTGCTCTTTTTCTGACCTTGGTGTTCATTCCTGCTCTTTTTCTGACCTCGGTGCTCATTCCTGCTCTTTTTCTGACCTTGGTGTTCATTCCTGCTCTTTTTCTGACCTTGGTGTTCATTACTGCTCTTTTTCTGACCTTGGTGTTCATTCCTGCTCTTTTTCTGACCTTGGTGTTCATTCCTGCTCTTTTTCTGACCTTGGTGTTCATTCCTGCTCTTTTTCTGACCTTGGTGTTCATTCCTGCTCTTTTTCTGATCTTGGTGTTCATTCCTGCTCTTTTTCTGACCTTGGTGTTCATTCCTGCTCTTTTTCTGACCTTGGTGTTCATTCCTGCTCATTTTCTTATATTGTTTGTTATATTTTTCGTCTCTAATTTCGTTATATTATTTTAGTATTGGTTGGGTTTTTGATGTTGTGTTGGTGTTCTTCTTATTCGCTCTCTCTCTCACCTTTTTCTCCATCTTTTCCTCCCCCTCCTGTTTATCCTCCTCCTCCTCTTCCTCCCCTATACCCTCAGTCAGTACTCTCGCCACCAGAGAGGACTATGACGGCATCCCAATGTAAACAAACCTTCTCTCGCGTCAATAACATGGGGAAGGGCACATCAGCACCATAAAATCAACCCTATTGCACCATATTGCACCATAATTTAAGAGCCAATAATGGTGGGTAGACAGGTAGGTGCTGATAATGTCTACTAACGCTCGGATTTATGGTATAGCGGTGAAATTTTTTGTTGGTGCTTAATGGTGTGGTTGAGGAATTGTCTCTCATCTAGAGTCTCTCTCTCTCTCTCTCTCTCTCTCTCTCTCTCTCTCATTAAGTAGCTCAATATGTCATATTTTCACTTGGCTCGTTCACCACATACGCATTGTATTAAATTCATTCAATGTCATCTTCTTTGACTAAATGGAACAAAGTGCCAGCAACACCATTTTCGCTCTCGTAATGGCATTTTCCGGCACATCGTTGTACAAGCTGCTCGTAATTGATTTTTTCTATTAGTGAAGCAAAATTCGTCGAAAAAACGCAGGGGCGATACATTACTCTCGTCCGGCATGACATACAAACACTTTTTGTTATATATATATATGCTGATAACCACAAGGAAAGAAGAAAACACGAAGTTCCCAAGCGTTTTCGTGTAATTCACATTTTCAGGGGTGAGTACAGACTAGTCTGTACTCACCCCTGAAGATGTGAATTACACGAAAGCGCTTGGGAACTTCGTGTTTTCTTCTTTCCTTGTGGTTATCAGCATATACCTAGATCACGCGCACCTACAGTGATTTACTTGCATATATATATATATTATTTCCTGTAGTAGTTTGAAAGTTCCTGATATTAGTAAAACTATTTCATTCAAAAACCTTGTACGAGCAATAGGTAACTGAGACGGCTATGGTGTTGATGAACGCCGATGAGACTACCTCCCTTGTACTCATTATTATCGGTGGGAAAACTAGGGTAAAGAAATTCATATAGCGTCTAGTCGTCCAGTATTCCAAATGCCTTTCACTTAACTTACGATAATGGCCTCCCTGGGGTCCAAATAGTGACGCGTCCTTACCATGATGGTCAGCCAGCTCTCTCTCATCTCCGTGTAGTCTGGGAGAGGATTGCACTACCTCCGGCCACCTGCTACTTACCAGGAATGGGACGCTTGTCACTGTGTTAATACCAGGGGCTAATCCCGGGACTTGTAATTTGCTACAATTGTTGGGGTTTATGGTCACATTTGCAAATACTGTATTCAGCAGGCGAGGTGCGGACGTTGTTGAGGGGGGCGTGACTCTACTGTACTGTACCGTACATGGCCTCCCACAGTAGGGTGTGTCATAGGAGGGAAGATCAGCTAAAACTAATGGCCCATCACGTTTTTGGTAGATTTTAGTGTATATAAACAGAAAATAATTTCAGTTTCAATATTTTGCAACCTTTTGCTAGGTAAATTTTAGCGTGAAATTTATCGAAAATCTAACGTACAGCTGCATTAGTGCATTACAATTAAATAGTGAACATTGCTTTTTGACTTCATTCTTTAACAGCAACTTCTTAATATTTTTTCTGTTTAGATTCTGATGCATTTATAAGTTGATAATATTTGCGATGGCTGCTTGTGTCAGGACGAGGAACCAAAAATCCAGCCATCTCAGTCACTATCTTGGGTCTGGGAGAGGCTCCTGAAGTCAGGTGCCTACATTGAGAGATGCTTTGAGATCACGATTAATTTTAATCAAGGCAAATCCAGTGAAAGAGACAAGAACTTACACAAACAAAGACATTGCCAGTGATATGACCAAAGCTGTCTTGGCACAGTACACTCTGGCTAACGCTCAGTTCAAGCCTCCAGTCATAACAAGTCAGAAGATTAGTGAGAGACTGCTAGCCAGTTGGGAAAAGGCAAGAGATATCTCTCTTGGGAGAGGAAAACTTGCAGTTAAGGACAGCTTTGCCAAGCAACTGGACCAGTTATTTGACATAATTACTTGCAAGTGCCCAATTGTTCTCTGTCCTGAGTTTGGATGCGATTGTGACTGTAAATCCGAGGCCCACATCTCCTGTATTTGCAAGCGTGAACTGAAGATTCCTGTGATCGAACTGGCATTTGTCAAAGCACAGAGAGAGAATACTGGCAGTATAGGGAATCTCATGATTTCTAGCCAAGATATTCCGGAGTCCAAGAGACAGGAGGCTGCCACAGAGAGACAGAAGAGGAGAAGAGTTGCCGAGGAAAAGAGACTTGAGAAGGCCCAGGGTGAGGTAAAAAAGGCCGATGATTGGAGTCAAGCTGATTCAGAGTTTAATGACTTCCCCATGGCTGATCCGAGTGCTGACCAGGAGAATGGTGACTTTGTCCCTAACCCAGAAAATAATGATCCCAAGCCTTCCAGGCATAAGATTCGAAATAGGAAAGATATCCCGAGCATAGCTCTGGCCAGCATGCGACACCACACTGGTCTCAGAGAAACTGCAGAGATAGCAGCAGCTGCCTGGATTGACGGTGGTTTGATAACACCTGATGATGTTCACCTGGTGATAGATCATAACAAAGTAAGGAGAGCTCAGGAGAAACTTGTCAGTAACCTAGAAGAGGAGTTTGATAAGGGGATAAGAGAAAATGGAATCAATTGTTTGTTCTTTGATGGGAGAAGGGATGACACTAAAGTGTTCATGAAAGTTGGAAATTCTGACAAGTTGTTCCCTGCCATGGTGAAGGAGGAACACTACTCCTGCTGCAGTGAACCAGGAGGGAAGTAGTTGTGGCATTTCACTCCAGAGAAAGATGACATCAGGAAACCAGCTGAGATAGTGGCAGATAACATTGTGAACTGGCTCAGAGAGAGGAACGTAGACCAGACCCTGCAGGCCATTGGAGGGGACAACACCAACACGAACACAGGGTGGCAAGGGGGGTCATACAGTGGATAGAGCGGAAGATTGGGAGGAAGCTGGTCTGGATTGTTTGTGACCTCCACACCAACGAGTTGCCACTCAGACAACTGATCCAGGAGCTGGATGGCAAGACTCTTTCAAACAACAGATGGTCTGGTCCTGTGGCAAGATGCTGGACTCTGCCACTGAGTTAGAAATAAATCCGAGCTTTGAAAAAAATCTGATTTAGCTCCACTTTCGTTGAGCTTTTTGTATACTGTCATTGACGACCTGGTACTTTGACGGTACTATGGTTACATGATTTACATTTATCAAAACTGGGGTCATGCCTGATAGACTTGCTTACCTGCAGATAGGTCAGTCTCACATTCTGGGTAGCTCTGGCCTCAGGTTCACAGAATTTGGGTAAGCTCCATCATAAACTGAAGGGAACCAGCTTCACAACCTGGAGACTTATTGTCCAATTCATCGTGAGTGTCTACTTGCCAGTGGTTCAACACCAAGGTCAAGTCATCGTTCTCCGAAGGTCCGAGGCATGTTCTCTTCCAGCTTGAGCTCCTGGGAATCAGCCAGGAAGGTTGTTCAGATTGTGGGGCAGACTGTGAGGGAGATCTTCCTGGTATGCTCATCCCGAGGCAGTTCTGCAGACAATGCTCTGCAGTAAGGATGAAGAGGAGAGAAGAGTGGCAGTCAAAAAGATCTTGGATATGAGACTTATGAGAGGATCTGGGCATGACGAATCAGTTGGTGACGATTCCTTCAGGGTCAGGAAGACTCCTGAAGTCAATCTAGGTGCCAAGACCCTCACTGATCTCATAGATCTGGATAACATCCAGGCTGGCAGTGAGCCCCTCTTACCTGCAGCCTCACCAATGTTCAAGTCAGAGCTTTCCTGGACAACCCCATGCATGTCCTGCCTGGCCCTCTCGCACACCCAGAGTATAGGCGTTGTGTACAGCAGTGGTGAGGGCCAACAGAGTCACGATAACCACAGCCAGGAGAGGAGGGAAGGCTACATCCGAGCTCAGGTGGTCAGCAGGGAGGTGATGAGTAGAAACAGAAGCAAGAAAGAAATGTTCTCTATGGTGTGCAGCAACACCGGGTCGTAGTAGTAAAACCGGTTTTTGTATTTGATGATTTTGTTTTCTAAAGGAATATTAAATTTAATAAATGTGTCAAGATCATTCGTTTCACTATTCTGGATCATTTTCATCCTAATAAATTAACCTGATACATTTACTTTACTTTAAATATGCTATTTAGTGGTGTTGGTAAAAGAGTGGGAATACTGAATTTTCATAAGATTTCAAGTTAAAATTTACCTAGCAAAAAATGAAAACTTTTCAAATCTGAAGATATCACATGATTCTGCACATAGAACTACATCATTAATACCATGGGCCGATTTTTCAAACTAAAAAAAAAAAAATTCGCCTCCGTATGACACACCCTACTCCCACAGTGACCTCGACTGGTTACGGTAAGTGGGGAGCAACTCAACGATAGGGAGGCGGCAGTAGAGACCCACAAACACGCCCCGAACACAGTACTGTATAGTCTCCGAGGTGTCAAGGGGATGGTGTTACCGTCTGGCATTATAAATATGATAATCCCGAGGCGCTCTCAGTCCACCTAGCTGTAATTGGGGAAGTGAAGGCGGTTGAGTGCAGTCTTGGCTACACGGCCTCCTTTACTTTCCGAAGACATGCTATGTAGTGTGCCGTATCCACACTGTCCCTAACTGGCAGCCATGTCTATGGGACTCACTATCACTTTTTCACAATTGAGTAACTACTCGAACACATTCAGACAATCGCTCTTCTTAGGCAAAGGGTGGTCAGGCAGGAGCCCGACAGCTGCCACAGATCGCTGGACTTTAATGTAGCACAAAATGTCCGACACAGCTTTCACGAAACAGATGACGATCCAAACATTTTCAGTTCGTAATTCGCTAATCCGTGGCCAACTGAGCTATAGCGTGAAGTGCTCTTAAAACTCCACATACCTGCCGCCTAGCATGCTGTAAAAACATACAATGCTCCGGAAACGCACCAAATATTTTGTAAACGACTCTAAAGTATTTTAACGAGGGTTTTACATCATCAGTAAAC
Source organism: Homarus americanus (assembly GCF_018991925.1). Taxonomy (NCBI): domain Eukaryota; kingdom Metazoa; phylum Arthropoda; class Malacostraca; order Decapoda; family Nephropidae; genus Homarus; species Homarus americanus. The sequence goes on along the minus strand of NW_024757395.1, from coordinate 4,194 downwards.
AGAAAGGTATTAAACCTTCAGCAAACATTGTATATGCATACTGCATAAAATATGACCAATAATGTTGTTAACACTGAACAAACTGAAAAGACTTAAAAGAATAATATTTCTTTTTGCAACGGACCTTTTTACACATCACTTTAGCTCGTGTTGTTATACAATACTGTTGTTAGGGTAATGTTTTAATATTTGCAAGACGAATGTGAATTTGTTGCCATCCGGTATAACTTACTGTACACTCCCATACTTAGTGTACATTATGTAAGAGAAAATAAACAGTTATAAACAGTAAGATAAACAATAAAAGTAAAAGTAAATTGTCCTTTTACAGATAAAGTTTACTGCAACACGAGGCAACTTCACTCAGCTGATCGTACGCGGGTGGACGGTGAAGCGAAGGAGTTCTTCTCTGGCTGGTTCACACGGGGATGATGATTACTGCCTTCCTGTGTATCGTCTGCTCTGCCTCCTCCTTATTTCCACTTTCACGGGTATTGTTTTTTTCTTTCTGTTTTCGATTTTGTTTTATTATTTGTATTTTTAACTAAATATTTTCCAGATATTTTGGTTATCTAATACTTTCAAATATGTGAAATTTGGATAAATGAGATAGCGCTGAGACAAGGGCGTTAAGGCCGATGTAACCCGTATATAGGGTCACAGTTAGCCATGACTAGTTCTCCATAATGCCCACACACCCATAGTACCCACACACTATCCACACACTACCCACACACTCACACAAGGAGATACAGTGAATTAAACTGCTGTACCTAAATATTATGTAACTCAAAATATATTCCCAAAACAGCACGTTTACAGTTGAAAATAATAAAAGCATAAATAATACAAACAATCAATTAACATGTTTATTATTAGTTTGAAATATCAGAAAAGATGGGTCAACGCTTCTTGTTGTTCTTTGACTTTTTCCCGGTGAAGATGTAGTCTCCCCATGGCAGGTACTGGTCCTTTTGTACATGGCAGAAAGTGGTAGTTTCCTTCTTCTTCTTGTTGTTTTGAGGTTTAGTGTGCTTTGTGGTCTGCAGTTTGTTAGATCGGGGGCCCTTCTCCTTCACCTGGGAAGGCTTCACCTCAACCTTTGAAACTTTTGTTACAGTGCGTCGGAACACCATTGTGATTTACTGACACTAACAGCTCTCTCAATGAGGTCAAATCAAAATTTGACCATACAGAAAGAATTACGGTTTAATAAGGTTGGAATTTAAAGAAATTGACAACAAAATGAAGCTCTATTTATCACTATAGTGTTGAGGACTGGTGTTTGTAGAGATGATGGATGGTGTTATAATATGTAGTGATGATGGATGGTGTTATATGTAGTGATGAAGGATGGCGTTATATGTAGTAATGATGGATGGTGTTATATGTAGTGATGATAGGAGGGTAATATATGTAGTGATGATGGATGGTGTTATATATAGTGATGATGCATGATGATATATGTAGTGATGATGGTTGGTGTTATATGTAGTGATGCTGGATGGTGTTATATGTAGTGATGATGGATAGAGTTATATGTAGTGATGAAGGATGATGTTATATGTAGTGATGATGGGTGGTGTTATATGTAGTGATGTTGGATGGTGTTATATGTAGTGATGATGGATGATATTATATGAAGTGATGATAGGATGGTTCTATATGTAGTGATGGATGGCGTTATATGTAGTGATGATGGATGATGTTATATGTAGTGATGATAAGATGGTTTTATATGTAGTGATGATGGATGGTGTTATATGTAGTGATGATGAATGATGTTATATGTAGTGATGATGGTTGGTGTTATATGTAGTGATGCTGGATGGTGTTATATGTAGTGATGATGGATAGAGTTATATGTAGTGATGGATGATGTAATATGTAGTGATGATGGGTGGTGTTATATGTAGTGATGTTGGATGGTGTTACATGTAGTGATGATGGATGATATTATATGTAGTGATGATAGGTTGGTTTTATATGTAGTGTTGATGGATGGTGTTATATGTAGTGATGATGCATGATGTTATATGTCGTGATGATGGATGGTGTTATATGTAGTGATGCTGGATGGTGTCATATGTAGTGATGGTTATGTTATATGGCGAAAAGCGGATGTGTGTTATGCGGTCGATGGATGGTTCTATATGTAGTGATGGTGGATGTAGCAGGCGTAGTGATGATGGATAGTTATATGTAGTGATGATGATGGATGGGTAAGCAGGCGCACGATGATGGATGTTGTTATATGTAGTGATGAAGGATGGTGTTAGTGAAGATTGTGAAGTGAGATGTAAAAATTGTGAAGTGAGATGTGAAAATTGTAAAGTGAGATGTAGTGAAGATTGTGAAGTGAGATGTAGTGAAGATTGTGAAGGGAGATGTAGTGAAGATTGTGAATTAAGATGTGGTAAAGATTGTGAAGTGAGATGTAGTGAAGATTGTGAAGTAAGATGTGGTAAAGATTGTGAAGTGAGATGTAGTGAAGATTGTGAAGGGAGATGTAGTGAAGATTGTGAAGTAAGATGTGGTGAAGATTGTGAAGTGAGATGTAGTGAAGATTGTGAAGTGAGATGTAGTGAAGACTGTGAAGTGAGATGTGGTGAAGATTGTGAAGTGAGATGTAGTGAAGATTGTGAAGTGAGATGTGGTGAAGATTGTGAAGTGAGATGTAGTGAAGATTGTGAAGTGAGATGTAGTGAAGATTGTGAAGTGAGATGTAGTGAAGATTGTGAAGTGGGATGTAGTGAAGATTGTGAAGTGAGATGTAGTGAAGATTGTGAAGTGAGATGTAGTGAAGATTGTAAAGTGAGATGTAGTGAAGATTGTGAAGTGAGATGTAGTGAAGATTGTGAAGTGAGATGTAGTGAAGATTGTGAGGTAAGATGTGGTAAAGATTGTGAAGTGAGATGTAGTGAAGATTGTGAAGTGAGATGTAGTGAAGATTGTGAAGTGAGATGTAGTGAAGATTGTGAAGTGAGATGTAGTGAAGATTGTGAAGTGAGATATAGTGAAGATTGTGAAGTGAGATGTGGTGAAGATTATGAAGTGAGATGTAGTGATGATTGTGAAGTGAGATGTAGTGAAGACTGTGAAGTAAGAAGTGGTAAAGATTGTGAAGTAAGATGTGGTAAAGATTGTGAAGTGAGATGTAGTGAAGATTGTGAAGTGAGATGTAGTGAAGATTGTGAAGTGAGATGTAGTGAAGATTGTGAAGTGAGATATAGTGAAGATTGTGAAGTGAGATGTAGTGAAGATTGTGAAGTGAGATGTAGTGAAGATTGTGAAGTGAGATGTAGTGAAGATTGTGAAGTGAGATGTAGTGAAGATTGTGAAGTGAGATGTAGTGAAGATTGTGAAGTGAGATGTAGTGAAGATTGTGAAGTGAGATGTAGTGAAGATTGTGAAGTGAGATGTAGTGAAGATTGTGAAGTAAGATGTAGTGAAGATTGTGAAGAGAGATGTAGTGAAGATTGTGAAGTGAGATGTAGTGAAGATTGTGAAGTGAGATGTAGTGAAGATTGTGAAGTGAGATGTAGTGAAGATTGTGAAGTGAGATGTAGTGAAGGTTGTGAAGTGAGATGCAGTGAAGATTGTGAAGTGAGATGTAGTGAAGATTGTGAAGTGAGATGTGGTGAAGATTATGAAGTGAGATGTAGTGAAGATTGTGAAGTGAGATGTAGTGAAGATTGTGAAGTAAGAAGTTGTAAAGATTGTGAAGTAAGATGTGGTAAAGATTGTGAAGATGTAGTGAAGATTGTGAAGGGAGATGTGGTGAAGATTGTGAAGTGAGATGTAGTGAAGATTGTGAAGTGAGATGTAGTGAAGATTGTGAAGTGAGATGTAATGAAGATTGTGAAGTGAGATGTAGTGAAGATTGTGAAGTGAGATGTAGTGAAGATTGTGAAGTGAGATGTAGTGAAGATTGTGAAGTGAGATGTAGTGAAGATTGTGAAGTGAGATGTAGTGAAGATTGTGAAGTGAGATGTAGTGAAGATTGTGAAGAGATGTAGTGAAGATTGTGAAGTGAGATGTAGTGAAGATTATGAAGTGAGATGTCGTGAATATTGTGAAGTGAGATGTAGTGAAGATTGTGAAGTGAGATTTAGTGAAGATTGTGAAGTGAGATGTAGTGAAGATTGTGAAGTGAGATGTGGTAAAGATTGTGAAGTGAGATGTAGTGAAGAT
>NW_024757394.1:0-26448 GCF_018991925.1 Homarus americanus | reverse complement strand
TTTGGTCAAGGTCGCCCAGAACTACATAGTTTTATTGTTTAGATAAACTTGGTATAGTCTATTTCGTTCTGAGATGTGAGACATTATTTACTAATAGATAAAAAAAGAAAGAAAACAGAATTAATGGAAACTGTATTCTGAAACCACAACAGTTAAATTCAACACATATTTAGAATATTTAAATTACCCCCTTTAGTACCATGACTTAACCCATAGAGTATGATAGCACCGTATCAAGGGGTTAATTCATCATGCTTAGGAGTTAAACAAGAAAATCAGGTTAAACTATAATTACACCAAACACCCGGGCAAAGGGGGTAAACTGGTCGAGTTCTGTCTGTCCTATAAATGACGTAACACTAATGCCTTATGTTATACTGAAGGAATATAACACAGTTTGTTTCTCGTTTACACACCCGCCATTCCCACTTGTTTCTCCATTTCACTAACTAACTCTATATTAAGAGTCGAAGCCTTCCAGTAGTCCTCACTCAGGCTTTACCCATATCATCAGGCCACAACCCTGTGGTGAAAATCTTGTACTGCTACGGCAACAACTTTCGTTGCTCAGGAACAAATGTCATAACATTAGTGTGAGTGAGTGTGAAGCCTCAACTAAGTATAGGCTGATTAGTGACTGTCCTTACAATAAACCTGTACAACTTTTTATATATTTCCATATAATTTTCAGATCCATTCGCAATAAACGCTATTTTGAGTTTATAATATTAAGAGAAAATTGTCATATACAAATGATAAACTATTTAAAAGTTGACGGTACAAAAGCACAAAAGAGACGAACGAGTCCTCATGACCTGGTAACCGGTCACCGAGTATTGCACAGCAGCAGTAACCCGGGACGCTGCTGCAATACTCACATAACTGCTCCAATATAATACAGATTGGTAATTACCCGCTGCATCCTGGTATTATTGAGATTTAAAAACAATAAAGAGAAAGTAATTACATGTGGTTAATGACAGTATATTACTGTATAATAGCCTTTATGAATCATTGAATGAGTTTGAGAGAATATTACAGCGCAACTAATTACAGTATATACTGGATATGAGTTTATGTCGTTCTTACATGTGTCTATGTATGGTTCTTTCATGTGTCTATGTATGGTTCTTTCATGTGTCTATGTATGGTTCTTTCATGTGTCTATGTATGGATCTTTCATGTGTCTATGTATGGATCTTTCATGTGTCTATGTATGTTACTTTCATGCGTCTATGTATGGTTCTTTCATGTGTCTATGTATGGTTCTTTCATGTGTCTATGTATGGATCTTTCATGTGTCTATGTATGTTACTTTCATGCGTCTTTGTATGGTTCTTTCATGTGTCTATGTATGGTTCTTTCATGTGTCTATGTATGGTTCTTTCATGTGTCTATGTGTGGTTCTTTCATGTGCCTATGTATGGTTCTTCCGTGTGTCTATGTATGGTTCTTTCATGTGTCCATGTATAGTTCGTTCATATGCCTATGTATGGTTCTTTCATGCGTCTGTGTATGGTTCTTTCATGTGTCTATGTATGGTTCTTTCATGTGCCTATGTATGGTTCTTTCATGTGTCTATGTATGGATCTTTCATGTGTCTATGTATGTTACTTTCATGCGTCTATGTATGGTTCTTTCATGTGTCTATGTATGGTTCTTTCATGTGTCTATGTGTGGTTCTTTCATGTGCCTATGTATGGTTCTTTCATGCGTCTGTGTATGGTTCTTTCATGTGTCCATGAATAGTTCGTTCATGTGCCTATGTATGGTTCTTTCATGCGTCTGTGTATGGTTCTTTCATGTGTCTATGTATGGTTCTTTCATGTGCCTATGTATGGTTCTTTCATGTGTCTATGTATGGTTCTTTCATGTGTCCATGTATGGTTCTTTCATATGCCTATGTATGGTTCTTTCATGTGTCTATGTATGGTTCTTTCCATGTGTCTATGTATACTTTCATGTGTCTATGTATGGTTCTTCCATGTAGCTCATGTATGGTTTCTTTTCATGTGTCTATGTGTTACTTTCATGTGTGTCTATGTATGGTTCTTTCTCATGTGTCTATGCATGGTTCTTTCATGTGTCTATGTATGTTACTTTCTATGTGTCTATGTATGGTCTCTTTCCATGTGTCTATGTATGTTACTTTCTATGTGTGTCTATGTATGGTTCTTTCATGTGTCTATGTATGTTACTTTCATGTGTCTGTATGGTTCTTTCATGTGTCTGGTATGGTTCTTTTCATGTGTCTATGTATGTTACTATGTCTATGCATGGTTCTGCCAACCTCAACCTCACCTCCCCTCAACCTCCTCAACTCCCTCAACCTCCCACAACCTCCCTCAACCTCCCTCAACCTCCCCCCTCAACCTCCCACAACCTCCCCCTCAACCCCCTCACCTCCCCCTTAACCTCCAGGAGAAACTATAAAATTCTACAATACACAAGTCAATACACATTCACTTACATACAAACAAAAACAGTCTTGTGTAAGAACGTCAAAATATAAACAAATATCACATATAAAACTGTACGTAAAAACAACCATAAGAATATTTTAGTAGACGGAACAAATTCTGTCCTTCACAAGTTTTAATTAAATAAAAAAGACACGTGTTCATTATACCTTTATGTTGAGGAGATGTATAATTACTCACGAATGATTGGTGGTAATGTAATGTACACTGAAGATACTGTCCTCAGTGTTTTGTTCATGAGATGGATGACCCGTGTTACACTGAAGACATGGCTTTCACCTTCCCTTTCCTTCCCCCTTCCTCTTCCATCATCCCCCTTCTCTCCCTGCACCCTCCCTCCCGTCCTTCCCTTACCTCCCTTTTCCCTACTCCTCCCAATTCCCCACCGTCCAATCCCTCCTCCATCCCCCCAACCACATCATGTTATAGCCTCTGGGATCCGCGAAATAAGATTAAAATGTCTTTAATTATAAAACGATTAACTGCACCAGTGACACTAAAACCCTCAGTCTCAAGTCCTCAGGATGAATGGAACTGAGAACTGCTCGGGCCTGTGGCAGCTCGGCTTTAAATGAATGAAAAACATCAAATTCCGGGAGACACGACGCTGAGGTAGACTGTCGATCCATTAATTAAAGATATATATCATTAAACGTATATTTGTCCGAAATGTCTCATCGATCATTTTATTTTAACACGAATATTGTATTGTTTTGTTGAATTACTTTCATAACAGAAGCTTGAGATTAGTTTAATTTATTTTATAATAATGGAAATACATCGTCTTGCTGGTCAACGGTGGCTTGATAGCTGCCATAAATGTGGCTTAACAACATTACCCCACATTGAGGGGAAGGAGACAGATGTTTATAGTTGATAGTGCTAGACAGTGTTAGTGCAGCCCCACGTGAACAACAGTAATGTTACAGATTCATGGCTTCAAATAATTCCGGAAAGGTTTACTAAATACACGTCACGTTAGGCATGATGACTGTGACAGGTGGTGCTCAGTCCACCTGATAAATGACCTAAAGGGTGTAACACTAAGTGAGCTGTAGCTGTATGTAACACTAAGTGAGCTGTAGCTGTATGTAACACTAAGTGAGCTGTAGCTGTATGTAACACTAAGTGAGCTGTAGCTGTATGTAACACTAAGTGAGCTGTAGCTGTATGTAACACTAAGTGAGCTGTAGCTGTATGTAACACTAAGTGAGCTGTGTCTATATGATAACACTAAGTGAACTGTAGCTGTATGTAACACTAAGTGAGCTGTAGCTATATGTAACACTAAGTGAGCTGTAGCTGTATGTAACACTAAGTGAGCAGTAGCTGTATGAAACACGAAACGAGCTGTGTCTATATGATAACACTAAGTAAGCTGTATCTATATGACAACACTAAGCGAGCTGTATGTATATGATAACACTAAGCGAGCTGTATCTATATGTAACACTAAGTGAGCTGTATCTATATGTAACACAAAGTGAGTTGGGTCTATATGTAACACTCAGTGACCTGTATTTATATGTAACACTAAGTGAGCTGCATCTATATGACAACACTAAGCGAGCTGTATCTATATGTAACACTAAGTGAGCTGTATCTATATGTAACACTAAGTGAGCTGTATCTATATGTAGCACTAAGTGAACTGTGTCTATATGATAACACTAAGTAAGCTGTATCTATATGACAACACTAAGCGAGCTGTATCTATATGTAACACTAAGTGAGCTGTATCTATATGTAACACTAAGTGAGCTGTATCTATATGTAACACTAAGTGAGTTGTGTCTATATGTAACACTCAGTGACCTGTATTTATATGTAACACTAAGTGAGCTGTATCTATATGTAACACTAAGTGAGCTGTATCTATATGTAACACTAAGTGAGTTGTATCTATATGTAACACAAAGTGAGCTCTATCTATATGTAACACTAAGTGAGCTGTATCTATATGTAACACTAAGTGAGTTGTGTCTATATGTAACACTAAGTGAGCTGTGTCTATATGATAACACTAAGTGAGCTGTATCTATATGTAGCACTAAGTGAACTGTGTCTATATGATAACACTAAGTAAGCTGTATCTATATGACAACACTAAGCGAGCTGTATGTATATGTAACACAAAGAGCTACACACTAAGTGAGCTGTATCTATATGATAACACTATGAGCTGAATCTATATGTAACACTAAGTGAGCTGTAATCTATATGTAAATAATTAAGTGAGCTGTATCTATATGTAACAGTAAGTGAGTTGTATCTATATGTAACACAAAGTGAGTATATCTACATGTAACACTAAGTGAGCTGTATCTATATGTAACACTAAGTGAGCTGAATCTATATGTACTGAATTAAGTGAGCTGTATCTATATGTAACACTAAGTGAGCTGTATCTATATGTAACACCAAGTGAGCTGAATCTATATGTAACACTAAGTGAGCTGTGTCTGTATGTAACAGTAAGTGTTGTATCTATATGTAACACTAAGTGAGCTGTATCTATATGTAACACTAAGCGAGATGTATCTATATGTAACACTAAGTGAGCTGTATCTATATGTAACACCAAGTGAGCTTTATCTATATGTAACACCAAGTGAGCTGTATCTATATGTAACACTAAGTGAGTTGTATCTATATGTAACACTAAGTGAGCTGTATCTATATGTAACACTAAGTGAGCTGTATCTATATGTAACACCAAGTGAGCTGTATCTATATGTAACACTAAGTGAGCTGTATCTATATGTAACACTAAGTGAGCTGTATCTATATGTAACACTAAGTGAACTGTATCTATATGTAACACTAAGTGAGCTGTATCTATATGTAACACTAAGTGAGCTGTATCTATATGTAACACTAAGTGAGCTGTATCTATATGTAACACTTAAGTGAGGTGTATATATATATATGTAACACTAAATGAGCTGTATCTATATGTAACACGAAGTGAGCTGTATCTATATGTAACACTAAGTGAGCTTTATCTATATGATAACACTAAGTGAGGTGTATGTATATATGTAACACTAAGTGAGCTGTATCTATATGTAATACTAAGCGAGATGTATCTATATGTAACACTAAGTGAGCTGTATCTATATGTAACACCAAGTGAGCTCTATCTATATGTAACACCAAGTGAGCTGTATCTATATGTAACACTAAGTGAGTTGTATCTATATGTAACACTAAGTGAGCTGTATCTATATGTAACACTAAGTGAGCTGTATCTATATGTAACACCAAGTGAGCTGTATCTATATGTAACACTAAGTGAGCTGTATCTATATGTAACACTAAGTGAGCTGTATCTATATGTAACACTAAGTGAGCTGTATCTATATGTAACACTAAGTGAGCTGTATCTATATGTAACACTAAGTGAGCTGTATCTATATGTAACACTCAGTGACCTGTATTTATATGTAACACTATAACACTAAGTGAGTTGTATATATATGTAACACTAAGTGAGCTGTATCTATATGTAACACTAAGTGAGCTGTATCTATATGTAAAGAAACTCAGGTGAAGCAAATTACTAATCTTTATATTATTACGAGTGAACAATGTCTTATAACCACCAGTGACCCACGATGGACCCCAACAGTCAACTTGTCGTGTAAAAAAGGTAAATATCTAGTATCACGAATCAACGATGTATATCATGTCTGGGTTTAAACACACAAAAAAGGTTCCATTTCTGGATGACAAATTATCCCGAACTGAACCCCATGGTCTTGAGTTGAGTATCACGTGATGGTAAACTGTAATAATCCTTGTACACGATATAGGAAGGCTTATTACCTGCCGACCCGTGATAAACTACTCTCAGTACTTTACTGGTCACAGAGAGAGACTTATTACCTGGTCTTTGATAATCTATTTTGCGTATTATATTTTTGAACTCCAGCTCCTTCAGTTAACCGATATAATACTGTACACCATTTAACAACTTCCCATCTGTAATGAAGACACGAGGCAGAGGCAGTAACAACATGACTCTTGGTGACACAGTGTAAGTTGTGTCTGAGATACACTGTAAGTCATCACCGGCCGTGTGTTTAGGTTGAACGGCAGGTAAAGTCAACACATTGATTATAATACTACAATCTACTTCTATTTGAAACAAACTTCACTTCCTTAAACAAATACAGGAATATAGTTATTACTACTTCTGTTTACATTATTATTTCTATTATTTACATTTACACAGGACGATAATTGAAACAACAGATCGCTTAATACGTGTTACAGTACCAGTATATATCGTTAGTACAGCGTCCAGTGTTGTCTTCTAGCACACACTTCACTACGTCAAGAATGTTAACATATTTTTCAAGTTCAACTTACCTTGTAATCCGTCCATTGTCTGTCCAGCGTCCCTGAAAAAAAGAAGACGAATTAACTAAAACTAAAAATCTCGGGAAAATATAGTAACATACCTGTAGTTTATTTCCTTATTGAATAACATGTGTGGAGATACTTTTTATGGGGGCAGTAAATAATAGTTGCATGAACCATGGAATCTTGTGTCTTTCCCTTTAACCTTTGCTGTATAACAAACGTTTATCACACTTACAGTATATCTGATGCTCTACTGACAACACCACAATGACATTTACTGCATCACTGACAACACTTACACTTTCCACTAAATCCTCAGAGTAGGTCATTGTGTTAATTTTTAATATTGTATCGTTTTCTGTGAACATAAATTTAAATATACAGTAATATGTTTTGTCTGATTAATTATTCGTATTACAGTGTCTTGTTACTTTTCGTTATTGTCAAGGAAACAAATTTCTGTCAACCCCACTTTTTTTTTTTTTTTTTTAGACGTCCATGCAATGCTGAAAGGTTGTGTTTACTCCTCGGTGTCTGACCTTGCCTAGTAATGTTCTTATTCCTGGGAGGTGAGGCGATGGAGTCACCCTAAAAGAGTCCATTATCGGCCTCATTTGTGTTCAGGGTTGGTGGGTCCGGTTGTTGCCTCCCTTTATGTGTTGGTTGGAAGGTGTTGTTGCAATAGAGGTGAGAACTTTTGGTAATTCTTACTTGAACAATCTCTGTACGGTCAACAGTAAACCCAGGTATGCTATTCTCGTGTAGGAGGTTCGTTAGCACTACGTATTAACTGGCTGTGTTTGACCTGTTATCTAATAGAGTGTACGTCATCAGCTAAGCCGTCGTAATTTGCATTTGTTGCACAAGGTGTTGGTTGTTCCGCCTCGGGTGGTTGTTGATGAGGGCTTCTGTTTACTTTGTCAGTGCGAGTTCTGCTGGTGTTGAGGTTTACATACTCTGATTAGATGGATGCTCTCATTACTTTATATCTCATGGCTGGCGGTGTGTACAGTAGTTCGTGGTAGTTGACATATTAACGTTGAGCTGAGCTAGATGACTTCCCCTGGACACAAGGAACACTATTCAGGTGATCTCGGACATTCTTCGGGTGTGTGTTGTTTGACTGCACAACAACTGTAGCAAAATGTAAGAGGAATTAGCTGGCTTAATCTAACGAAGGTTTATATATATATATATATATATATATATATATATATATATATATATATATATATATATATATATATATATATATATATATATATATATACATTTTGGTAGTTTTGTTTGGCGTTGCCTCAACTCCCACCTGCCTTCCCAAGTTACGCCCCAAACTAACCCTCTCCTGGACCTCGAATCAAGACACAACCCTCTCACTGCATTGGACAACATCACTTGGCACTCTCCGGGGGCAAGACAGTCGACTGTGGTGAGATCAGTAAACGACACACAGATTTATATGTCCTTAAAATACATTACAGTTTCACTACCGCTGACCCCAACTACTAATTTTACCCAACTTTCATATATTATTATTATTATCATTATTATTGTCACCTTTTATTTATTTATTCTGTACTGTCATCAGGTGATAATAAAGAAGCCAGTATCCCGGGTCAGCTCAGGGCACCAACCGCAATGGCCTAAGGCGGTGACAGATGAAAGCGTCATTCAGTCTCAGGTAACACAGCCTCATGTAACACAGCCTCAGGTAACACAGCCTCAGGTAACACAGCCTCAGGTAACACAGCCTCAGGTAACACAGCCTCATGTAACACAGCCTCAGGTAACACAGCCTCAGGTAACACAGCCTCAGGTAACACAGCCTCAGGTAACACAGCCTCAGGTAACACAGCCAGGTAACACAGCCTCATGTAACACAGCCTCATGTAACACAGCCTCAGGTAACACAGCCTCATGTAACACAGCCTCAGGTAACACAGCCTCATGTAACACAGGCTCATGTAACACAGCCTCAGGTAACACAGCCTCATGTAACACAGCCTCATGTAACATAGCCTCAGGTAACACAGCCTCAGGTAACACAGCCTCAGGTAACACAGCCTCAAGTAACACACTCACATAACACAGCTTCATGTAACACAGCCTCATGTAAATATACCTCAGGTAACACAGCCGCAGGTAACACAGCCTCAGGTACCACAGCCTCAGGTACCACAGCCTCAGGTAACACAGCCTCAGGTAACACAGCCTCATGTAACACAGCCTCAGGTAACACAGCCTCATGTAACACAGGCTCATGTAACACAGCCTCAGGTAACACAGCCTCATGTAACACAGCCTCATGTAACATAGCCTCAGGTAACACAGCCTCAGGTAACACAGCCTCAGGTAACACAGCCTCATGTAACACACTCATATAACACAGCTTCAGGTAACACAGCCTCAGGTAACACAGCCTCAGGTAATACAGCCTCAGGTAACACAGCCTCAGGTACCACAGCCTCAGGTAACATACAGCCTCAGAAAATACAGCCTCAGGTAACATACAGCCCAGGTAACAACACAGCCTCAAAATACAGCCCCAGGTAACACAGCCCAGGTAACACAGCTTCAGGTAAATACAGCCCCCAGGTAACACAGCCTCATGTACACAGCCTCAGGTAACACAGCCTCATGTAACACAGCCCAGGTAACACAGCCAACACAGCCAGGCAACACAGCCTCAGGTAAACACAGCTTCAGGTAACACAGCTTCAGGTAACACAGCTCAGGTAACACACAGCCAGGTAACACAGCCTCAGGTGTAACACAGCTTCAGGCAACATGAAGCTTCAGGTAACACAGCCTCAGGTAACACAGAAGCCAGGCACACAGCTTCAGGTAACACAGCTAGGAGGAGAGCGAGGTCTGGGCTTTTTTTTTTTTAGTTAAGGGGAAAGGGTGGAAGGCATGCTGGGGCTCAAGGCACAGCCAGACATGAGGATGGAGAAGTCACAACATATAGTCGGGGAAAGGTTGGAAAAGAAGTTTAATGAGTTAAACAGAGGACGACACCCCTTGTTTTATATTACAGAGTTTGTTGGCTAACTGCTAACCTAGGATTTAGAATGAGGTTGCACAATGGTTATTTTAGTAGACAATGACTAGATTGATTTACAATCAAGTTTATTAACATCTTATACTGTATTACGTTATGGACTACTCGATTTTGACTTGTTAAATGTGAATTTATATCATCTAAGTTTTAATCTAAGGATCACTGTGGCGGACATAGATGGATCGCGGGTTGGGTTGTTGTAGTGTGGGCAGACTCGGGGCCACCAGGCGTGGGTCTCCGTTGATGTCTTCCCCGCGTAGGTGGTCTGGGCTGTGAGGGTCGTCCAGAAGCTTGTCCCAAACCTTCCCTAGGCGATGGAACCTGAAGTTGAGGGCCTCTGTTTTATTTCTTAGGTGGATGGTTTCCACTGTCTCCTGGTAGGGTGGCGCCCACTGGCTGACCTCAAACATTTGTTTTGGAAGCTCTGTAGTTGTTGTAGTCTAGTCTTCCCGAGTGTGACGAGTGGTATAGATGGTACTCCAACACAGGCCTCACCAGCGCCTTGTACAGGTGAACTTGTATCTTCTCAGGCATCAATTTAAACGTTTTAATTTGGCTGCGGCGACTTTGGCTTTATTTAGTCTGTCCTTCACGTGGGGAATGATGCCCGTCCGAGAAATGATGAGGCCGAGCAACCTGCCTTGTTTAGAGTACTCAATCTCTTCGTCGTCGATCATCGGGGCCGGCTTGAATTTGGCTATGGTATGACCTCAAATTTCGTTTTGTTTGTTTTATTTTCCATTTATTTTCATACCCGAGATCTCTATTGCCCGAGCAGTGAGTCGCGCCATCCTTGCCGTGGACCTTCCTGGGCAGGTGACGATCTGTGTTACATCGTCTGCATACATGACGTACTCGCTGCCGACGATTGGGGTGGCAGGTCAGCCGTGAGTGTGTAAAGGGTTGGTGAGAGACAAGAGCCCTGAGGCACGCCGCTCGATAGTGAAATTCTTCTCCAAAATGTTCTTGCATCTTAATTTTGGCTCTGCGGTCCGTAATGAAGTTGCACAGCAGGCGAGTCAGATTTTCGGTAGCCCCAGTTGTATGATCTTATACTGCAGTCCTGCGTGCCAAACTTTGTCAAACGCCTTGCTGACGTCCTCAGTACTATATTGCACTTAGGCGGCCAGTCATGGCATTGGCGATCTGCTCGTAGGCCTGAGCTATGGCGGTGGATGCCTCGGTACTGGCGAGCCGAACTGGCGGGGATTATGCACGTCTTCGTCCTCCAGATACATCCGCAATCGCTTGTTGACTATTTTTCAAGATTTCAGTACCTCTAGCAGCGATATTGGTCGAAAGTTTCGACTTTGTTTGGAGGCTTCCCTGCTTTGGTATGAGAATAACGGCGATTTTGAACATCTGAGGTATCCAGAGGCGGGCAGGCGTTGCATATATGAGCAAGCCTCTTATCATGTTGCCGGGGAGTTGAGCCAGGATTCAGGCGAGGTCAGCTCTTGTTAGCACAACAGTATATGTGACGTGTTTTCTTTCCACACTCTAGAGGTCAGACGAGGTCAACCAAGTCATAACAGACCTGGCCTGCCCCATCTCTCTCTTGTCATAGAGACAGAGGTCAGATTATCACACCACTAAAGTGTGAACACCTCACTTTACTGTTCTCAAGTGCAGTAAAGACGCTCTGGTAGAGAAGGCATAATATCTCTCAACCAAACTCAGTATGTATATAGATTTGTAGGAATAAAGAAACTCTAAAATAAGTGTTTACATCAGCCCAGCCACTCTAAAGTTCGAGAACTATCATATATATATATATATAATATATATATATATATATATATATATATATATATATATATATATATATATATATATATATATATATATATATACAATAATCAATAATAATAATAATAAAATATTAAAATTGTTTATTGAAAGAATGGGCCAGAAGGCTGAAAAAACAGTTACATATTTGAATGGGTTTCGAATTACAAATAATATACAACATAAGTGATAAATAAGATATATAATAACTAGATGGGGAAAAGCTCAAACTACAGTGCATTTCAACATAGTGACAGTATTTACTGGGGTGAATACACTGGTTTATTACGTTATTGATAATTTTACAATGGTTGGGACTGGCTGTTCTTATAGCGACTCAGTTCATGGCTGGATGTGTGGTGGAACAGACAATTCTGAGGGATCTCAGGTGGTAAGAGATAGATGGTAGTTTTATCGTTCTAGATATAAATAGCAGTGTGTTGAGCGCTTCTGATATGTAGTAGGAAGGGAGAGAATTATCTTTGCACTTTTCTGTACGTTGTGTGAGGAAGACCAGGTGGCGTTATGAGAAGAATGTTGTGTAAACACTGAGAGAGCCTAGTGCAGGAACTACGAGGACCAATTTAGTTTGTTGTCTATGGTGACGCCGAGGAGCTTAGTGAATCTACAACCTTTAGAGTAGCTGAATGTAAACATTATTATTATTAATATCATTATTATTTTATTGTTTTATTTTCAATTTTGTATTATTTATTAAAATTGTAATTACTATGAATTATTTATTATTATTATTATTGTTGTTATTAATATTGTTGTTATTATTAATGTTATTGTTAGTTATTATTATATATATTATTATTGTTATTATTATTGTTGTTTTGTTAATGTGTTATTATTGTTGTTATTATTATTGTTGTTATTATTATTGTTATTATTATTATTGTTATTATTTATTGTAGGTTGTTATTGTTATTTTTGTTGTTGTTGTTATATTTTGCCCCCAGGCCCCGATGGGGGATATCTCCAGGACAAGGTCACTGACCCACATCAGCCTGGGGCGAAAAGATAACAATAAATAACAATAATAAACAATAATAATAATAATAATAATTAATAATAATAATAATAATAATAATAATGATAATGATAATGATAATGATAATGACAATAATAATAATAATAATAATAATAATAATAATAATAATGATAATGATAACGACAACGACAACGACAACAACAACAACAACAATAATAATAATAATAATAATAATAATAATAATAATAATAATAATAATGATAATAATAATAATAATAATAATAATCAGAATAATTTAATAAATAATACAAATTAAATAAAATAATAAATAATTATTAATAACAATAATAATAAACTGCAATAATAATAATAATAATAAATAATAATAATAATAATAATAATAATAATAATAATAATAATAATAATAATAATAATAATAAATAATAATAATGACCAGAAATAAATGAAAATAGATCAAAAGTGAGAAACAATATATAGAATTGTCATATAATTGGAAGAGGGAAAAGTCAGATAGCAACCAGATTTGGTCACAATTTTCGTTGCCATATGGCAGCAGGGTTCACATAGAGGACTAACACAAACAAGACGCTAATTCATCAGAAGCTCTATAAGTCACTGTAAAGTGGAAACATCAACGACGTTCACCAGCTACGTCAGTTAATAACTAATGATACAACTAGAATTTGACCTCTGTTATATCATCCATCCTAATATTTCCACTGCAACGTCCAGTTTTTCCTTCATAATTTTCGACTAATTAGATGTAAACGGATGTAGAATCTATTTACAGGTTATACTGTACAGGTCAAGGTCTAGGTTAGGGCCATGCATTTTTACGTCTCACTGAGGACTTTAACCGTGAAATCCGGCCCAGACAAAGGACAACTCGTCAAGATTCTCACCGAGTCATCCTGCGACAGCCATCCATTTGCTCTTCACTTATTTACAACGATACTCAATTATTATTCTTATATAACATCAAGTAGTTAGAGGTCTTGTTTCTCTCACACCAACATATCGTCTAATGTATTTAACCTAATCCTTTAAGTCTATGTTTACGTCTGGCTTATAAGATATTTTCATATTAACGAGGACAAAATACCTGAGAACTGTGTTAGCGGCGTGACAAAGAGCCAAACAAGAGGTGATCAGGAGCTGTCCACCACTTCCTCAAAAATATTCATAAATATAAGAACTTCCACATAGTGGCCTTTATCACGACAACGAGCTCTTAGTAGCTTAGTAGTGACACACCTCTGAGAAAAGGACAACACCTCTCTAGTATTGAGCATAGTAGCGTTGAGGCCGCACACCTCTCGTAGTGGAGTGGCTGCACACCCTCAGAGGCCGCACCCTCGTAGCCTTTACTTTACTTTCATTTAGTAGCATCATCCTTGATTAAATGACCAATTGTAAAATTGGGGAAATTTTGGCTGACAAAATGACTCAGCACCTGCCATCATTAATAAAATACACTCTAAGGATAACCAGCGTAAGAGACCCTTCTCAGGCATTTCTTATTACAGTACAGCTGGGGTTCTACTGCCTGTATGGCTGATGTAAAGATTATCCTAAACCATTATACTATATTGAATAACTAATCTTGATATACTGTAGTTAGTTATTATATGTTTAGCATTTTTCAACAATCTAATGAATTCCTGAGAAAACTACTAAAGTTAATCATTGAATCAAGGAATATCCACTTGTAAAAAATTATAAAATGTTGATAAAACTTATATTCTCTCCGCCGTTCTAATACCTGTTTCATCAGTGTCTCATCCCAGCAACAGGTAGCACTGGAGCCTCACACAACCATCACCACAATATTAATATCTTAAATCTTATAATATGCAGGGCGAGTCTCCGCTTGTGTACAGGGTACACTAAATTGTTCATTCCGTTGTTATACACGTATCTAGTAATATACCGAGTTACAGACAGATAGGGAAACGCTTTGTAAACCTGGGTGACGGGATATTGCTGGTCGAGGGACGTAAATGTTTGGGGACAAAGGCCCATAATTAATACGGCTCTAAACCCAGACAAACGACGAGACGTGTCAGTGAGGTTTAACCGAGCCTCACCACTGAAATACGACACACCCATCATCTTGACTGATACCAGGTCGCACATCAGTATCTTAGCTAAGATATAACTTTAGTTTCTATCTCGGAATAAGTAGGAGGTGCGTATAATGTCTCTTCTGAGCCGGGCGTGTCACCATGAGGTTTATGGCGAGAATAATTGTGTTAAAGGACGACAATGAAAATACAGATAGTGGTAGTGTTGGCGTGTGATAGTGAGTGCTGGTGAGGCAGTGTTGGCGTGATAGTGGTGTTAGTATTATGCGGTAGATAGTGGTAGTGTTGGTGTGTGATAGTGGTAGTGTGTTGGTGGGGTGATAGTGGCAGCGTTGGCGTGTGATAGAAGAAGATATGGAAAAGTTATAGTGGTAGCAGGTGATAGCGGAAGATGGTGATGAGGGTATGGGTGTGATGGTGCGGCAAGTAAGGGTGTTGGCGTGATAGCAGAGTGCTGGTGGGTGATAGTGGCAGGTTAATGCGTGATAGCAGTAGTGCTGGCGCGTGGCTGCGGCAGCGCATGCGGTGATAGTGGCAGTGTTGCGTGACATCAAATGGTGCGTACGACTGCTGCGACACGCCTGTGTGACAAAATGGTGCATGTGGTAAAGGTAGGCAGACAGTGTTGGTGTGCGATAGTGTTGGTGTGTGACAGCGAAGTATAGTGCTGCGTGACACCGCCGGTGTGCATGCGTGTTCGGTGTTTTACTAGTAAGGTGTGACACTGCCGGTGTGACAGTGTCGGTGTTTGACAGTGTTGGTGCACAGTGCTGGTGTGTGACACTGTCGGTGTGTGATACTGTCGGTGTGTAACAGTGTCGGTGTGTAACAGTGTCGGTGTGTGACAGTGTTGGTGTGTGACAGTGTGGTGTGTGACAGCGGTGTGTGACAGTGTCGGTGTGTGACAGTGTTGGTGTGTGACAGTGTTGGTGTGATAGTAGTTATGTGTGACACTGCCGGTGTGTGACAGTGTCGGTGTTTGACAGTGTTGGTGTGTGACACTGCCGGTGTGTGACAGTGTCGGTGTTTGACAGTGTTGGTGTGTGACAGTGTTGGTGTGTGACAGTGTCGGTGTTTGACAGTGTTGGTGTGTGACAGTGTTGGTGTGTGATAGTGTTGGTGTGTGACACTGCCGGTGTGTGACAGTGTTGGTGTGCGACAGTGTTGGTATGTGACAGTGTTGGTGTGTGTTAGTGGTAGTGACCATTTTTGTGAGGACTGAGGATGTATTCTGCCTGTTAAATGTTTTCATTTGTTGTTTTTGTTTCTCTCACAACATTTGTCGTGTTTGTTGACGGTGATCGGTGTGTCCACGGCAGAAGCACTTTTTCCCGGATAAAATAAAACTGCTTCTGTATTGGTCGTGTCATACTCTCTCTCGGTGTTACTTGTTGAGTATACAGCCATCAACTTCTGCCAGACCATTACACTGTAACTCTGAAAATATTGAGAATTGACAATTTGGTCATTTAGTTATTTATCTTTATTTATGACTTAGGAATACACCCAATGGATCCTTCAACCTCTTCCTAGTCACAACATATGGAGGAGAGATTAAGGCTTATAAAATGTCACTGACTTGACTTACGAGAATGTAACTTGCATTGCTGGAATTCTTGTAAGATAGCAATTAATTTGAGTATAAACATCTCTGAGCTTATCTCTCATTACTAATACACAGGAATTAGCCTTTTGTGTTTGGGGGGGTGTAGGGCTACTTTTTATCCCCCAATTAGACCCTTCTCTCAGATTAATGCATACCAAGCATTATGAACGGCAGTGGGGTTTTATTTTTTGCTTATAAAATATCACTGACTCGTCTTAGGAGAATAAAACTTTTGCATTGCTTGAATTCTCGTAAGATAGCGGTTAATTTGAGTATAAACATCAATTATTTTGCACCATACATAATAATTTTAGTAATTAACTTAGTACATTTGAGTACAGGCTGTGATTATTTATGTGGTTGCAGTTTCAAAGCTTTGTGGCATCATTAATGTATAATGAGTCTCATATGCTCTGGTTTATTCATTGATCAGTTGTCCAAGTACAAAAGTGGCGCCCTGTTGAGCTATCGTGTATCAATTAATTTTTAAATAGAAATTATAATGTTAAATGTAATAAGACAACGGTTTAGTAGTGCTGTTAATGTGTGTGTTGTGTAAGTGTCTTGGCATGTCACCTCACCACCTGACTCCTGAACAAACTCTTTATCAACTTCTTCAAATCCTACAATGTGCTTGGCAAGCTAAACACACACACACACATACACACACACAGACACACACACACACACACACACACACACACACACACACAGACACACACAGACACACACACACACACGGGAATTAAGGCAACAGGTATCCAGTGGGGGTCTTGTTGTGTGACTGCATTTTTTTTTCTTTTTTACGGGAATTAGCCCACCCGGGCACAGGTCGAACAAACCACAACGGGGCCTAGGGGGCAAAAAAATAAGAACAGAAAGAAATAAAATATTTGAAAAGAAAAAGGTTATACACCACGAAGATGCCTGAAAATCAGCTTTTTAAAGTGAGGCAGATTGTATGAATATGGAAACACAGAAGAAGGCAGAGCATTCCACAGTTTGGCTGTGTGAGGAAAGGATGCACTATAACAGGTTATTCTAATGTGACCGACATCCACAGACAAACGGTGGGTACCGTAGGCAAGGCATGTGTTACGGGCCCACGGCCTTGCCGACGGTACACAGGATGCCAAATCCACCGAACATTGCACGTTAAAGTACCTGTAAAAAAGAGAGTGTGAAGTAACATTGCGGCAAAGAGAAAGGGAAGAAAGTTTGTCAACTGAAGGAGGTGAGTTAATAAGACGAAATGCCTTTGATTCCACCCTATCTAACAGTTGGACAGAAGAGCCATCCCAGATATGAGAACAGTACTCCAAGTTAGAACGAATGAATCCCTTATATACTTGAAGCAACTGCCCAGGAGTGAAGTAGCTATGGCGTTCAAGGTCGACTGAGAAAATGGGAGTTCAAGATTGTTTCGAAGATCTTAGAAAGAGATGAAGTTGGGGCAATGGGGTGATAGTTAGAAGGATTAGAATGGTCACCCTTCTTCGGGATGGGCTGAACCAAGGCATGTTCCCAAGAAGAGGGAAAAGTTTGGGTTTTGAGGCAGAGGCGAAAGAGGTGTGCATGCACAGGGGCCAGGCTTCAGCACACTCCCTCAGAACAAGAGGGGTATTCCGTCTGGTCCATGCGCCTTACTCACATCCAACCAGGAGAACACACCGGCAACCCTGCGAGTGGAGATTATAGGAAAGTGCATAGGTTCAGTAGGAGAGGCAGGGGTAGGAGGGATAGAGTGGGAATCATCTAGGGTGGAATTGGAGAAGAATAAGGTGCCAAAGAGATTCCCTTTGTAAGGGGGGAATTGGTTATTGAGTTATCAGGTCGGAAGAGAGGAGGGAAAGAAGGAGTGCGAATTAAAAGATCAGCTGTTGAGGAGCTTATCACTAGGCAACCTGGTGCATGTTACCACTCCTTTCCACTCCATCTCTCTAATCACCCACACCTTTCTGCTTTATCACTCCATATTTAAAAATGTTTTGTAATGTAATGTTGAAGGGTTACAACTTTGCTCGTTTATGCTTATACTTATCACAATCTCCCTAAAAATACTTTAGGCTTGTGTTTATTAAAGAAATCTTCAGGTCATTAGACCCGCTAATCCCCCACCCAAGACAGGGTGACCCAACATTCCATCAGAAGGTCAGTAATATGAGACCACTAATCCCCCACCCTACCTCCACATGACATTGAGTCAGGTCAGGTCCCTTCCAAAAATACTTTCATCTTTATTCAAGACATTTTCAGAAAATTCTCCCGATTAATTATTTAAGTTCCTCGTTATTATGCTGATCTTATGATAAGTTTCTTCCTCCAAATCATTTGGCTTTATATAAGGACTCAAACACTTTGTCATTTTTTCTTCATTTCATAAATTTGATTACTTTATAATTAGTATTTTATCTAGTGTTATAATTTTCGCAGTAGCCAATTCCACCATCAGAACGTCACAAACACGAACCTGTAAAATTTCGTTTAGATACTAAAAGATATTCTTAGGCAGGAGAGGACTTAGGGAAGATGATATTGGTGCCTATGACTCCGGCCTGGATCTGTGCCATCTTTTAATGACTCCATCCATTGGTGTTCACTGATACTGCCATGAGGATTGTCCTCAAAACCCACTGAGTCACATGAGATAGATTGTCCTAGCTGACTCGCTGAAGCCACATGAGTGATTGCCTCAAGTCTCACTTGAGGCCACAAGGAGATAGATTGTCCTCAAGTCTGACTCGAAGGCCATGAGGTAGAGATTGTCCTCAAGTCTCACTCCAGGCCACAGGAGAAAGTGTTTCCTTAAGTTCTACTTTGAAGAAACAAATTTTCTCGATGGCTCACTCTGGATTCAGTTGCTCTTCCAATTTTTTCTTACACAAAATGGCCTCCAGCCTCCCCCAATAGTCACACCTTCACCATTTTATTACCTTAATATTAAATATCCTAATACATAAGTAGCTACCTTGAAGCGAAGTTAGTTGAGAGGCAGATCTATGTGGCATTCAGTGATCAGTCTCAGTCAATATTCAACTGCTGTCGGCTTTGGGCCGATGCCTGTTCCCCTGAAGCAGAAAGTTTAGACTGAAGGAGAGAGAAGGACAATGACATCTCATATCCAGGCTAGAACATAACTTTGGGTTGCTGTTTGCTGGATATCACCTCTCCGCGAGTCTGGCGTAAAAGCATTCTGCACTTGGTCCCATCCCAGAGGTTGTGAACACTAGAGAAGTGAAGCTGCCTTGATGAACGTTCTTAATTCTCTCCCCTGTATGCCCTTATCTTGTTGCCCTCGTTCGTCCTGTGTGCATCGAGAGCCAAGTTACGGACATGCGGCCATGGGATCAAAAATCCTGATGTTGAAGAAGGCTCACCCGCCCCTCGGGTGTCCAGAACTCGAGCACTGACATCAACACAAGTGCCGTTGATGTGGCTCAGTTCCTTAACTGATGAACCCTGGTTTTATTCATGAGCTGATGGTTTTAAGCGCATCAAAGGAAGGCTAAAGTAGATACATCAACACTGACTGAAGTTTTCACCTGGTTCTCGCCATCCTATATTCCCAGGCAGTATGCTGTTAATTATGGTACAGTATAATAACATGATAGAGAGATAATTATACTGTTATAGATTCATCTACCTGAATTCAGCCTCGGGAGTGACTACGTCCTGCCTGGGCAATAAGATTGTCTCGACACGACTCACAATGTTTGACGTGTCAGATTTCGGACACAGAAAGTAGATGATAGATGTATTGCTGAGAGATTGGTCTTATGTAAAGTAGGGAAGCTAAAATCTAATGGAAATTGAAGCTTAAGTCTATAAGTTGAGCTTGTTGTACGTTTGGCCCTGTAGTCTGAACAGGTGTTTAGGTCTTCACTGGAAACTTTTCCCTAAAGTTATCAGGAGGATTTGAACATTGTTAATCGTTGACTATGTCTTATAGCTATTAATGAAACTCTGTTAACAGACATGATTAAGATTTTTATGATACTAAACATTCTTAACTGGCCCTGCCCCGCCCTGCCTCGCCCCGCCCTGCCCTGCCCTGCCCCGCCTGCCCCAGTTACCGTACAAGCCACTGCTGTACATCACTCCAACAACCAGTGTGTAACTACTGTAATATCCTGGGTACACTATACACCCATAAGCCATATGTCATTTCTGCTGGCTGACTCATGAAGTCTCTTTAATTTGTCACCTTTTCCTCTCCCAGCTGCTGTCCCTCCTGCCAGCTGCCTCTCTCCTACCCTGTGTGTCAACCTTCCTCCTACTTTTGTTTCCATCTCCCAACAAGCAGCAGGTTTCATTCTCCCCAGCTGCCATCATCTTCCTCTTCCTAGCTGCCATCTTCCCTCCTCCAGCCATCTTCCTCCTCTCCCAGCTATCATCGTCCTTCCTCCCATGCCATCTTCCTCCCTCTCCCAGTTGCTATTTCCTCTCCAGCTGCCATTCCCCCCCCCTCCAGCTACCATCTTCCCTCCTCTCCCAGCTGCCATCTTCCCTCCTCTCCCAGCTGCCATCGTCTTTCCTACTAGCTGCCATTGGCCCCTCTCCAGCTGCCATTCCCCACCCCTCTCCCAGCTACCATCTTCCTCCTCCTGCTGCCATTTTTCCTCCCTCTAGCTGCCTCTCTCTCTCTCCCAGCGCCAGTCTTTCTCCCCAGCTGCCACCCTCCCTTCCTAGCGTAATCTTCCTTCCTCCCAGCTGTCCTTCCTCTCCCAGTTGCGGCCTCCTCTCCCAGCTGCCATTTTCCTCTCTTTCCAGCTGCCATCTTCCCTCCTCCCTGACGCAATATCTAGCTGGTTATCTCAAGACAACTTGTTAGCTCATCAAACTTTCTACAGCCTAACTTTTTGACTCATATACATGGTTGCCCAACACCCATAACGATTACTCCCTCTCCAAATCCTTTAGCCATTTATGTATTAATCTTCGTCTATTCATGTCCATATTAAGAGGGAGACGTTCTTCCCTCGAGAGCCCTCGTATCGTCATGCTAATTTGTAACCAATTTGTTACCTTCTCATGACTCCTGTAACACACCTGGTTGACTGAACCCATGAATAACCACTCTGTTACTCTCCTCATGACTCCTGTAACACACCTGTTGACTGGTGTAACCCAAGTGACAACCACTCTGTTACCTTCCTAGTGACCTTTAACACACCTGTTGACTGGTAACTCACAACCACTTGTTACCTTCCTAGTGACTTCGCACACACCTTGGTTGACTGAGAATCAAGACAGCCACTTGTTACCTTCCTAGTGACTCCTGTAACACACCTGGTTAACTGGTAACCCATGGGACAACTACTTAATAACGATGCTGTCAAATTCACAACCAAACATTAACAGGTCAGTGAAGTATGACTCCTGACCTACTATGAACATATGTAAAGAGGAACAATAAGAGAGTAGTGTCAGGTGACACTTCTCTCTTCAGCTGTCACCACGATCTGTTAGCAGGAACAACAAGAAGTGAACAATGAGAAGAGGCGCATCGAACACGACTTACATAAATCGACGTCGACCATCAATTCTTCAGTCGACTCAGAACTACTGTTGAATATTTCTCACTGCAATACACCCACCCACTTCTTCTTCAAACTATTTCACGATATCTGATTTTTTTATATTATAATTATCATTACATATATATGATATATTGCTGTTATTCTGTATAAAATAAGGAAAGAGGTAAATTAATCTTTAAGCTAAAAGTTGACAAGACTGCTGGAGACATGATACACATATCAAGAATGATAGAGGCGGAAGGAACCTACTGAGACAGACTGGCACAGGAGCAGGGCGTTTAGGAGACCAACCATCACAACCATACAGAAGGGAGGCTGTGTGTGACAGGTGATGCTGCGTGGGTGGTGAGGCTGCAGACAGGTGAGGCTGTGTGGGTGACAGGTGATGCTGTGTGTGGTGACAGGTGAGGCTGTGTGGTGACAGGTAAGGGCTGTGTGGTGACAGGTGATGAGTGGAGATTAGTGATGCTGTGTGGTGACAGGTGAGGCTGTATATGGTGTTGCTGTGGTAACAGGTGAGGCTGTGTGGTGACAGGTGATGCTGTGTGGAGACAGGTAAGGCTGTGTGGTGACAGGTGTGAGGCTGTGTGGTGACAGGTAAGATGCTGTGTGGGTGAAAGGTGAGGCTGTGTGGTGACAGGTGAAGGTGGTGACAGGTGTTGCTGTGTGGTGACAGGTAAGAAGGTTGTGTGGTGACAGGTGAGGCTGTGTGGTGACAGGTGATGCTGTGTGGAGACAGGTAAAGCTGTGGTGACAGGTGAGGCTGTGTGGTGACAGGAGGCTGTGTGGTGACAGGTGAGGCTGTGGGGTGACAGGTGAGGCTGTGTGGTGACAGGTGATACTGGGTAGTATTATAAGTTGTGAGGAATAGAAATGTAGACAAAGATGCTGTGGTGACAGGTAAGGCTAGTAGACTGGTACTGTGTGGGTGACAGAGGCTGTGTGGGTGACAGGTGTTGCCAGACAGGTGAGGCTGTGTAACAGGTGATGCTGTGTGGTGACAGGTGAGGCTGTATAGTGACAGGTGATGCTGTGGTGACAGGGAGGCAGTAAGACAGGTGATGCTGTGTGGTGACAGGTGTTGCTATGGAGACAGTGAGGCATGAGGTTATGTAAATAAGAGAGGTTATTTGCAACATGAGGTTATGGTGCCAGAGTTATGTAGTGTCAGGTGAGGGCAGTGGTGGCTGTGGTAAGGCTGTGTGGGTGACAGGTGAGGCTGTGTGGTGACAGGTGATGCTGTGTGGTGACAGGAGGCTGTGTGATGACAGGTGATGCTGTGTGGTGACAGAGGCTGTATAGTGACAGGTGATGCTGTGTGTGGTGACAGGTGATGCTGTGTGGTGTCAGGAGGCTGCAGACAGGTGAGGGGCATAGAGGCAGAGGCTGTGGGTGACAGGTGATGCTGTGTGGTGACAGGTGATGCTGTGCGGTGAGAGTGCTATGTGGGTGTCAGGTGAGGTTATGTAGTGTCAGGCGAGGTTATGTGGTGTCAGGTGAGGCTGTGTGTCAGGTGAGGTTATGTAGTGTCAGGCGAGGCTATGTGGTGTCAGGTGATGCTGTGTGGTGAAAGGTGAGGCTGTGTGGTGACAGATGCTGTGTGGTGACAGGTGATGCTGTGTGGTGAAAGGTGAGGCCAGAGGCTGTGGGTAGGTGATGCTGTGTGGTGACACGTGATGCTGTGTGTGACCAATGCTGTGGTGACAGGTGATGCTGTGTGGTGACAGTAGGGTTACAGTGTATATGTGAGGTTGTGTAGACAGCTGATGCTGTAAGACAGGTGAGACTGTATAGTGAGAAAGATGTCTTTGGTGACAGGTGAGGCTGTGTGGTGACAGGTGAGGGTGTAAAGAGATATATAGGTGATGCTGTGTGGTGATTGCGGTGAGGCTTGGAAAATAAAGGGAGCGTGGTGTCACGTGAGGCTGTGTGTGTCAGGTGAGGCTGTGGAAATGTGTAGCTGTAGTCATGATGCTATGTAGTTCAATGTTATGTGGTGTCAGGTGAGGCTGCATGAAGATGCTGTGTGTCATGATGCGTGGTGTCTGGTAATGTTAAAATAGAAGGGTGAGGTTGGGGCCAGCATAATCGTGGGCAGGTGAACGACAGGCACAAATTGAGGAATCAAGAACAACAAAGATAAAAAGGTGAGAGGGAGGCAAGAAACATTTGCATATTAGAGAGAAAGGAGGGAGGTGAGTAAATGTGTAGTAATGTGCTTGACTGCCGTAAATTGGAGGTTTTAAAGAATTTGAAATTAAGCTCAAAGTTCTATTACAAGCCTTCATGTATATCGTTATCAGGATCATTTGTAGCAACAGTAGGTAGAGGGGTGAGGTAAGTGTAGTGGGTCTGCTTGAGGTGTAGTGAACTGTGGGTCAGAAGACGTCACCAATCACCATCAGTCATATGGGTAAATCGCTTATAAACTTTTTCGTCAATGTTACTGCCTTTTTCCAGCTTCATATAATAACTCAAACCCCAACGTAACATATATAAGCCAGTTGGCAGGCGGAGGACCCAGAGTGGTTCCTGATAAGTTGCTGGAAATTAGTTAAGGGAAAGTCGTACGTTAGAGCTAATAACAGTATTTTGATGTGATATACGTGGAGGTGGCGCCAACATTTTGTGTGAACGTCGGAGGTGACAAATATTTCCTGATGAAAGGTGTTGTGGGGGGAGGGGGGCAGGTCGAGGTTGCCTTATTAGATGGCGGAGAGGAATGAAGAAACGAGACGAGGACGGAAATCAATATTGCAGGGGGGAGGGAGGGGGTAATAGGTGGGAGGAGAAGGAGGGGGGGAGGGCAAGGGAAGATGGGGAGGAGGAGAGGGAGGGACTTTTTTGTGGCCTCTGAAATACTCGTAAACCAGAATAAATTTAACAAAATAAAAGCTGCTATAAATTCAATATAAACCAATAAAAAAGATCTAAATGATAATGAAAGGGTTTTGTTAACCAAGACTTAAGGATAATTTGCTCTAAGTATTCACGAGGCCTCAGAATTATTTGAACAGATAATCATAATAAACAAAGATAAAAACAATCTTATAAATAACTTCTAAGAGAATGAGTTGCAAGATATAGGAAAACATGTGAGACTTGGTCATTATACTTTATGTTGTTCGGAGTTGAGAACATTGCAGTGATAACATATACACTAAAATAATATGATTCTCTAGCTTTAATTTTGTTTCACTTACACTTTACAGAGTTTAATCTCTCATAATATTTTGTCAAATGTTGTTGGAATTACTAACCTTGTTAAGCGCTTAAATACCTTAGTTGTTGAACAACAATTATGGTACAGGACAATGAACGTCCCTCTGTATTTGTTTTACCAAGACTGATGGTATATATAGACTCAGGCTTATAGTTGTGGGTGAATATAACAAAGTCACGAGTGTTAAACAATATACTGCACAAGTTATCTGTTGCAGGTAAGACAAACAAGAATTATTCGTTTACTTGACACATATTGCAAAATATTTCACCGTCACTCTGTCCCCAAGGTGAAGAATTTTCAAGAGAATTTTCCAAAACTGACCAGAAAATGAATTAAAATGTTTTCTTCTACTGAGCAGAGCAACTCTTGAAAAGGTTTTCTTTGTTGTAGAGATAATAACAGGTGTGTTTCAACCACTAAACACCTGTGGATCAGGGAGTAATACTTATTTGGGAAGAGTTTTATTGTAGAAGACAGTTCATTGATTAAAGTTTATTATTGAGTGATGAAGATGGTGAAGGTAACGTCAGACGGAACAAAACACCTGGTAACATAAAACCCGACAATCAAAGGCTGGAGGAAAGTCAAGTCCTTAACTTTCCTTAAAGTTCAGGACCAGGTAGCATAAGAAGTCCCCCAAAATAGATGATACGACGTCTTGAAGTAACACAGTTTGGACAATATTCTAGAATTTAATGACAACATTCTCTATTTTCCTCTTATACTTCCTGATAACAAGTTCTTTATAAAAAATTTATGAAGGAAAGTATTGTGTTACGACCATTGACCACACCGATGAAGATGACTGACAATGACAAGAGTTGAATGGGTCAGAGAATATGAAGAGAAGTGTAATTTTCAAACTGATGTACTGAAGGTGAACTACAGTATTTTGTTTACACTTCTGTAACCTACCAGTGTTCTCCTCTGATGTTTTCTATTTTCGTGTCTCTGGATTATTAACTTCCTGTTACTCAGCAAACGTAATTGATGTAACTCGCTCCAGAAAGTATCTTTACGGAGGGTCTGATGAATTTCAAATTGAACACTGCGACTCCTGTTGTCTCGGTAGGGTTGTCAAAATCTTTCGTCCATTGTGTCATATTGTTTCACACAAAATCGCATAGATACATTACGGAGCGAGTTATACGTCAGTAAACCAAATAAAAAAATTCTTACTTTGTGATATTGAAGGGTGAATATTACGAGTACAGTAAATAAGTCTCCAGCAGCGTTTTATAGTCCTGTATAGTCAGCCTCACAACATTGTGTATATG
>NW_024757393.1:0-10044 GCF_018991925.1 Homarus americanus | reverse complement strand
AAAGTCCCCTGATCGCATATAACAAAGTCCCCTGTTCGAGTATAACAAAGTCCCCTGATCGAATATAACAAAGGCCCCTCATTAAGTATAACAAAATCCATTGGTCAAGTATAAAAAAGTCCCCTGGTCGAGTATAACAAAGTCCCCTGATCCTAGTATAACAAAGCCCAATGGACGAGTATAACAAAGACCCCTGAACCGAGTATAAGAAAGTCACCTGATCTAGTATAACAAAGGCCCCTGATCGAGTATAAAAAAGTCCCTGATCGAGTATACCAAAGTCCCCTAATCGATTATAACAAAGTCCCCTGGTCGAGTATAACAAAGTCCCCTGGTCTAGTATAACAAAGTCCCCTGATCGAGTATAACAAAGTCCCCTGATCGAGTATAACAAAGCCCCCTGGGCGAGTATAACAAAGTTCCCTGATCGAGTATAACAAAGTCCCTGATCGAGTATAACAAAGTCCCCTGGTCCAATATAACAAAGACCCTAATCGAGTATAACATATCCCCTCATCGAGTATAACAACGTCTCCTGGCGCAGTATAACAAAGTCCCCAGATCGAGCATAACAAAGTCCCCTGATCGATTATAACAAAGTCCCCTGGTCGAGTATAACAAAGGCCCCTGGTCGAATATAACAAAGTCCCCTGATCGAGTATAACAAAGGTCCCTTGATCGAGCATAACAAAGTCCCCTGATCGATTATAACAAAGTCCTCTGGTCGAGTATAACAAAGGGCCCTCATCGAGTAAGACAAAGTCCCCTGATCGTGTATAACAAAGTCCCCTGATCCTAGTATAACAAAGCCCAATGGACGAGTATAACAAAGACACCTGAACCGAGCATAATAAAGTCCCCTTATCGAGTATAACATATCCCCTGATCGAGTATAACAAAGTCCCTGGTGGAGTAAAACAAAGTCCCCTGGTCGAGTATAACAAAGTTTTCTAATCGAGTATAACAAAGGCCCCTGGTCGAGTATAACGAAGTCCTCTGATCGAGTATTACAAAGTCCCCTCATCAAGAATAACAAAGTCCCCTAATCAAGTATAACAAAGTCCCCTGATCGAGTATAACATATCCCCTGATTGAGTATACCAAAGTCGTCTGCTCGAGTATAAGAAAGTCCCCTGATCGAATATAAGAAAGTCCCCTGATCGAGTATAACAAAAGCCCCTCATCGAGTATAGCAAAGTCCATTGGTCAAATATAGGAAAGTCCACTGATCGAGTATAACAAAGTCCCTGATCGAGTATAAAAAAGTCCCCTGATCGCACATAACAAAGTCCCCTGTTCGAGTATAACAAAGTCCCCTGATCGAATATAACAAAGGCCCCTCATTGAGTATAACAAAATCCATTGGTCAAGTATAAAAAAGTCCCCTGGTCGAGTATATCAAAGTCCTCTGATCGAGAATAACAAAGACCTCTGGTCGAGTATAAAAAAGTCCCCTGAGGGAGTATAACAAAGTCCCCTGATTGAGTATAACAAAGTCCCCAGATCGAGTATAACAAAGGCCCCTCATCGAGTATAACAAAGGCCCCTCATCGAGTATAACAAAGTCCATAGGTCAAGTATAAAAAAGTCCCCTGGTCGAGTATAACAAAGTCCTGATCGGCAGCACAAATTTCTGGTCGAGCTTTAGTACAGTCCCCTGATCGAGTATAACAAAGCCTCCACCGAGTATAAAGTCCATTGTGTATAAAAAAGTCCTGGTCGAGTATAACAAAGTCCCCTGATCGAATATAACAAAGTCCCCTGGTTTATATAAAAAGTCCCTGATGAAGTATAACAAAGTCCCCTGATCCAGTATAACAAAGTCCCCTGATCGAGTATAACAAAGTCCCCTGGTCCAGTATAACAAAGTCCCCTGATCGAGTATAACATATCCCCTGATCGAGTATAACAAAGTCTCCAGGCCCAGTATAACAAAGTCCACAGATCGAGCATAACAAAGTCCCCTGATCGATTATAACAAAGTCACCCAGACCGAGTATAACAAAGGCCTCTGGTCGAGTATAACAAAGTCCCCTGGTCGAGAATAACAAAATCCCCTGATCCTAATATAACAAAGCCCCCTGGACGAGTATAACAAAGTCCCCTGGTCGAGTATAACAAAGGGCCCTCATCGAGTAAGACAAAGTACCCTGATCGAGTATAACAAAGACCCCTGATCCTAGTATAACAAAGCCCAATGGACGAGTATAACAAAGACCCCTGAACCGAGCATAACAAAGTCCCCTCATCGAGTATAACATATCCTCTGGTCGAGTATAACAAAGTCCCTGGTGGAGTATAACAAACTCCCCTGGTCGAGTATAACAAAGTTTTCTAATCGAGTATAACAAAGGCCCCTGGTCGAGTATAACATATCCCCTGATCGAATATACCAAAGTCGTCTGCTCGAGTATAAGAAAGTCACCTGATCGAGTATAACAAAGTCCCCTGGTCGAGTATAACAAAGCCCCTCATCGAGTATAACAAAGGCCCCTCATCGAGTAAGACAAAGTCCATTGATCGAGTATAACAACGTCCCCTGATCCTAGTATAACAAAGCCCACTGGACGAGTATAACAAAGACCCCTGAACCGAGTATAAGAAAGTCCCCTGATCTAGTATAACAAAGGCCCCTGATCGAGTATAACAAAGGTCCCCTAATCGAGTATATCAAAGTCCCCTGATCGAGTATAAAAAAGTCCCTGATCGAGTATACCAAAGTCCCCTGATCGATTATAACAAAGTCCCCTGGTCGAGTATAACTTAGTCCTCTGTTTGAGTCTAACAAAATCCGGTGATCGACTATAACAAAGGTCCCTGGTCGAGTATAACAAAGTCCCCTGTTCGAGTCTAACAAAGTCCCCTTATCGAGTATAACAAATTCCCCTTATCGAGTATTACAAAGACTCCTTATCGAGTATAACAAAGTCCGGTGATCCAGTATAACAAAGGCCCCTGGTCGAGTATAACAAAGTCCCCTAATCGAGTATAACAAAGTCCCCTGATCGATTATAACAAAGTCCCCTGGTCGAGTATAACAAAGTCCATTGGTCAAGTATAAAAAGTCCTGGTCGAGTATAACAAAGTCCCCAGATCGAGTATAACAAAGGCCTCTCATCGAGTATAACAAGTCCATTGGTCAAGTATAAAAAAGTCCCCTTGTCGAGTATAACAAAGTCCTTGATCGAGTATAACAAAGTCCCCTGATCGAGTAAAATAAAGCCCCCTGGACGAGTCTAACAAAGTCCCCTGATCGAGTATAAGAAAGTCCCTGATCGAGTATAACAAAGACCCCTGGTCCAAAATAACAAAGACCCTGATCGAGTATAACATATCCCCTCATGGAGTATAACAACGTCTCCTGGCGCAGTATAACAAAGTCCCCAGATCGAGCATAACAAAGTCCCCTGATCGATTATAACAAAGTCCCATGGTCGAGTATAACAAAGGGCCCTCATCGAGTAAGACAAAGTACCCTGATCGAGTATTACAAAGTCCCCTAATCCTAGTATAACAAAGCCCAATGGACGAGTATAACGAAGACCCCTGAACCGAGCATAACAAAGTCCCCTGATCGAGTATAACAAAGTCCCTGGTTTAGTATAACAAAGTCCCCTGGTCGAGTATAACAAAGTTTTCTAATCGAGTATAACAAAGGCCCCTGGTCGAGTATAACGAAGTCCTCTGATCGAGTATTACAAAGTCCCCTGATCGAGTATAACAAAGTCCCCTAATCAAGTATAACAAAGTCCCCTGATCGAGTATAACATATCTCCTGATCGAATATACCAAAGTCGTCTGCTCGAGTATAAGAAAGTCTCCTGATCGAGTATAACAAAAGCCCCTCATCGAGTATAGCAAAGTCCATTGGTCAAATATAGGAAAGTCCACTGAACGAGTATGACAATGTCCCCTGATTGATTATAAAAAAGTCCCCTTGTCGAGTATAACAAAGTCCCCTGATCGATTATAACAAAGTCCCCTGGTCGAGTATAACAAAGCCCCCTCATCGAGTATAACAAAGGCCCCTAATCGAGTATAACAAAGTTCCCTGATTGAGTATACAAAGTCCCCTGATCGAGTATATCAAAGTCCTCTTGTTGAGTATAACAAAGTCCCTGATCGAGTATAAAAAATCCCCTAATCGCATATAACAAAGTCCCCTGGTCGAGTATAAGCCCCTCATCGAGTAACAAAGCCCCCTCATCGAGTATAACAAAGGCCCCTAATCGAGTATAACAAAGTCCCCTGATCGAGTATAGCAAAGGCCCCTCATTGAGTATAACAAAGTCCATTGGTCAAGTATAAAAAAGTCCCCTGGTCGAGTATAACAAAGTCCCCTGATCGAGAATACCAAAGTCCTCTGGTCGAGTACAAAAAGTCCCCTGATGGAGTATAACAAAGTCCCCTGATCGAGTATAACAAAGTCCCCAGATAGAGTATAACAAAGGCCCTTCATTGAGTATAACAAAGTCCATTGGTCAAGTATAAAAAAGTCCCCTGGTCGAGTTTAACAAAGTCCCCTGATCGAGTATAACAAAGTCCCCTGGTCGAGTATAGCAAAGTCTCCTGATCGAGTATAACAAAGCCTCCTCATCGAGTATAACAAAGTCCCCTGCTCGAGTATAAGAAAATCTCCTGATCAAGTATAACAAAAGTCCCCTGATCGAGTATAACAAAGGCCCCTCATCGAGTCCAAAAAAGGCCCCTCATCGAGTATAACAAAGTCCCCTTATCTAGTACAACACAGGCCCCTGACCGAGTATAACAAAGGCCCCTCATCGAGTATAACAAAGTTCCCTGATCGAGTATAACAAAGCCGACTAATCGAGTATAACAAATTCCCCTGGTCGAGTATAACTTAGTCCCCTGTTTGAGTCTAACAATATCCGGTGATCGAGTATAACAAAGGCCCCTGGTCGAGTATAACAAAGTCCCCTGATCGAGTATAACAAAGCCCCCTGGACGAGTATAACAAAGTCCCCTGATCGAGTATAACAAAGTCCCTGATCGAGTATAACAAAGTCCCCTGATCGATTATAACAAAGTCCCCTGGTCGAGTATAACAAAGTCCATTGGTCAAGTATAAAAAAGTCCCCTGGTCGAGCTTAACAAAGTCCCCAGATAGAGTATAACAAAGGCCCCTCATCGAGTATAACAAAGTCCATTGGTCAAGTATAAAAAAGTCTCCTTGTCGAGTATAACAAAGTCCTTGATCGAGTATAACAAAGTCCCCTGATCGAGTATAACAAAGCCCCTCTGGACGAGTATAACAAAGTCCCCTGATCGAGTATAACAAAGTCCCTGATCGAGTAAAACAAAGTCCCCTGGTCCAATATAACAAAGACCCTGATCGAGTATAACATGTCCCCTCATCGAGTATAACAACGTCTCCTGGTGCAGTATAACAAAGTTCCCTGATCGATTATAACAAAGTCCCCTGGTCGAGTATAACAAAGGGCCCTCATCGAGTAAGACAAAGTCACTTGATCGAGTATAACAAAGTCCCCTGATCCTAGTATAACAAAGCCCACTGGACGAGTATAACAAAGACCCCTGAACCGAGTATAACAAAGTCCCCTGATCTAGTATAACAAAGGCCCCTGATCGAGTATAAGAAAGGCCCCTCATCGAGTATAACAAAGTCACCTGATCGAGTATAACTAAGCCGCCTAATCGAGTATAACAAAATCCCCTGGTCGAGTATAACTAAGTCCCCTGTTCGAGTCTAACAAAGTCCCCTTATCGAGTATAACAAATTCCCCTTATCGAGTAATACAAAGACCCCTTATCGAGTATAACAAAGTCCGGTGATCGAGTATAACAAAGGCCCCTGGTCGAGTATAACAAAGTCCCCAGATCGAGTATAACAAAGGCCCCTCATCGAGTATTACAAAGTCCATTGGTCAAGTATAAAAAAGTCCCCTTGTGGAGTATAACAAAGTCCTTGATCGAGTATAACAAAGTCTCCTCATCGAGTATAACAAAGCCCCCTGGACGAGTATAACAAAGTCCCCTGATCGAGTATAACAAAGTCCCTGATCAAGTATAATAAAGTCCCCTGGTCCAATATAACAAAGACCCTGATCGAGTATAACATATCCCCTCATCGAGTATAACAACGTCTCCTGGCGCAGTATAACAAAGTCCGCAGATCGAGCATAACAAAGTCCCCTGATCGATTATCACAAAGTCCCCTGGTCGAGTATAACAAAGGGCCCTCATCGAGTAAGACAAAGTCCCTTGATCGAGTATTACAAAGTCCCCTGATCCTAGTATAACAAAGCCCACTGGACAAGTATAACAAAGAACCCTGAACCGAATATAACAAAGTCCCCTGATCTAGGATAACAAAAGCCCCTGATCGAGTATTAGAAAGGCCCCTCATAGAGTATAACAAAGTCACCTGATCGAGTATAACAAAGTCCCCTTATCGAGTATTACAAAGACTCCTTATCGAGTATAACAAAGTCCGGTGATCGAGTATAACAAAGGCCCCTGGTCGAGTATAAAAAAGTCCCCAGATCGAGTACAGCAAAAGTCCCCTGATCGAGTATAACAAAGTCCCCTGATCGAGTATAAAAAAGTCCCCTGGCCCAGTATAACAAAGTCCCCTGGTCGAGTATAGCAAAGTGGCCTTGATCGAGTAAGACAAAATCCTGATCGAGTATAAATAATTCTCTCATTTGAGTATAACAAGTCCCCTGATCGTATAAAAAAGTCTACCGGTCCAGTATAACAAAGTCCCCTGATCGAGTATAACAAAGGACCCTGGACGAGTATAACAAAGTCCCCTGATCGAGTATAACAAAAGTCCCTTGATCGAGTATAACAAAGTCCCTTGGTCGAGTATAACAAAGTTTTCTTATCGAGTATAACAAAGGCCCCTGGTCGAGTATAACAAAGTCCTCTGATCGAGTTTAACAAAATTCCCCTGATCGAGTATAACAAAGTCCCCTAATCAAGTATAGAAAATCCCCTCATCGAGTATAACATATCCCCTGATCGAGTATAAAAAAGTCCTCTGGTCGAGTATAACAAAGTCCCCTGATCGATTATAACAAAGTCCCCTGGTCGAGTATAACAAAGTCCCCTGATCGAGTATAACAAAGTCCCTGATCAAGTATAATAAAGTCCCCTGGTCCAATATAACAAAGACCCTGACCGAGTATAACATATCCCCTCATCGAGTATAACGTCTCCTGGCGCAGTATAACGAAGTCCGCAGATCGAGCATAACAAAGTCCCCTGATCGATTATAAATAAAGTCCCCTGGTCGAGTATAAATAAAGGCCCCACGAGTAAAGGACAAAGTCCCTTGATCGATATTGCCAAAGTCCCCTGATCCTAGTATAACAAAGCCTACTGGCTATACAAGAACCGGAACCGAGTATAACAAAGTCCTGATTCCAGGATAACAAAGGCCCCTCATCGAGTATTAGAAAGGCCCCTCATAGAGTATAACAAAGTCACCTGATCGAGTATAACAAAGTCCCCTTATCGAGTATTACAAAGCCTCCTTATCGAGTATAACAAAGTCCGGTGATCGAGTATAACAAAGGCCCCTGGTCGAGTATAAAAAAGTCCCCAGATCGAGTACAACAAAAGTCCCCTGATCGAGTATAACAAAGTCCCCTGATCGAGTATAAAAAAGTACCCTGGCCCAGTATAACAAAGTCCCCAGGCCCAGTATAACAAAGTCCCCATATCGAGTATAACAAAGTCCCCTGATCGATTATATCAAAGTCCCCTGGTCGAGTATAGCAAAGGGCTCTCATCGAGTATAACAAAGTCCCCAGATCGAGTATAACAAAAGTCCCCTGATCGAGTATAACAAAGTCCCCTGATCGAGTATAACAAAGTCCCTGATCAAGTATAATAAAGTCCCCTGGTCCAATATAACAAAGACCCTGACCGAGTATAACATATCCCCTCATCGAGTATAACGTCTCCTGGCGCAGTATAACGAAGTCCGCAGATCGAGCATAACAAAGTCCCCTGATCGATTATAACAAAGTCCCCTGGTCGAGTATAACAAAGGGCCCTCATCGAGTAAGAAAAAGTCCCTTGATCGAGTATTACAAAGTCCCCTGATCCTAGTATAACAAAGCCCACTGGACGAGTATAACAAAGAACCCTGAACCGAGTATAACAAAGTCCCCTGATCTAGGATAACAAAGGCCCCTGATCGAGTATTAGAAAGGCCCCTCATAGAGTATAACAAAGTCACCTGATCGAGTATAACAAAGTCCCCTTATCGAGTATTACAAAGACTCCTTATCGAGTATAACAAAGTCCGGTGATCGAGTATAACAAAGGCACCTGGTCGAGTATAAAAAAGTCCCCAGATCGAGTACAACAAAAGTCCCCTGATCGAGTATAACAAAGTCCCCTGATCGAGTATAAAAAAGTCCCCTGGCCCAGTATAACAAAGTCCCCATATTGAGTATAACAAAGTCCCCTGATCGATTATATCAAAGTCCCTTGGTCGAGTATAGCAAAGGGCTCTCATCGAGTATAACAAAGTCCCCAGATCGAGTATAACAAAAGTCCCCTGATCGAGTATAACAAAGTCCCCTGATCGAGTATAAAAAAGTCACCTGGCCCAGTATAACAAAGTCCCCTCATCGAGTATAACAAAGGCCCCTAATCGAGTATAACAATGTCCACTGATCGAGTATAACATATCCCCTGATCGAGTATAACAAAGTCCTCTGGTCAAGTATAAAAAAGTCCCCTGATCGAGTATAACATATACCCTGATCGAGTATAACAAAGTCTCCAGGCCCAGTATAACAAAGTCCCCAGATCGAGCATAACAAAGTCCCTTGATCGATTATGACAAAGTCACCCAGACCGAGTATAAGAAAGGCCTCTGGTCGAGTATAACAAAGTCCCCTGGTCGAGAATAACAAAGTCCCCTGATCCTAATATAACAAAGCCCCCTGGACGAGTATAACAAAGTCCCCTGGTCCAGTATAACAAATTCCCCTGATCGAGTATAACATATCCCCTGATCGAGTATAACAACGTTTCCTGACCTAGTATAACAAAGTCCCTAGGTCAAGCATAACAAAGCCCCCTGGACGAGTATAACAAAGTCCCCTGATCGAGTATAACAAAGTCCCCTGATCGAGTATAACAAAGTCTCCTGGTACAGTATAACAAAGTCCCCTGATCGAGTATAACATATCCCCTCATCTAGGATATCAACGTCTCCAGGTGCAGTATAACAAAGTCCCCAGATCGAGCATAACAAAATTTCCTGATCGATTATAACAAAGTCCTCTGGTCGAGTATTACAAAGGGCCCTCATCGAGTAAGACAAAGTCCCCTGATCGAGTATATCAAAGTCCCCTGATCCTATTATAACAAAGCCCAATGGACGAGTATAACAAAGTCCCCAAATCAAGTATAACAAAGTCCCCTGATCGAGTATAACATATCCCCTGATCGAATATACCAAAGTCGTCTGCTCGAGTATAAGAAAGTCCCCTGATCGAGTATAACAAAGTCCCTGATCAAGTATAATAAAGTCCCCTGGTCCAATATAACAAAGACCCTGACCGAGTATAACATATCCCCTCATCGAGTATAACGTCTCCTGGCGCAGTATAACGAAGTCCGCAGATCGAGCATAACAAAGTCCCCTGATCGATTATAACAAAGTCCCCTGGTCGAGTACAACAAAGGGCCCTCATCGAGTAAGACAAAGTCCCTTGATCGAGTATTACAAAGTCCCCTGATCCTAGTATAACAAAGCCCACTGGACGAGTATAACAAAGAACCCTGAACCGAGAATAACAAAGTCCCCTGATCTAGGATAACAAAGGCCCCTGATCGAGTATTAGAAAGGCCCCTCATAGAGTATAACAAAGTCACCTGATCGAGTATAACAAAGTCCCCTTATCGAGTATTACAAAGACTCCTTATCGAGTATAACAAAGTCCGGTGATCGAGTATAACAAAGGCCCCTGGTCGAGTATAAAAAAGTCCCCAGATCGAGTACAACAAAAGTCCCCTGATCGAGTATAACAAAGTCCC
>NW_024757392.1:0-5687 GCF_018991925.1 Homarus americanus | reverse complement strand
TTTTCCGAAAAGTAGATTATCTACTTTTCGGTAAAGTAGATTTTCGACTTTTCGTGGAAGTAGATTGTCGACTTTTTGGGGGATATTAACATATTTTCCAAAGCAGATTATCATAGAAAATAGGAAATTTGTATCACAGAGAATGTGAAATATTTATACTTTCTGGGAAAGTTGGTTGTCTACTTATCATAGAAAACGGGAAATTTGTATAATAGAAAATGGGAAATATCTACTTTCCGGGAAAGTTGGTTATCTACTTTCCCGAAAAGTAGATTATCTACTTTTCGGTAAAGTAGATTTTCGACTTTTCGTGGAAGTACATTATCGACTTTTTGGGGGATATTAACATATTTTCCAAAGCAGATTATCATAGAAAACGGGAAATTTGTATCATAGAAAATGGGAAATATCTACTTTCCGGGAAAGTTGGTTATCTACTTTCCCGAAAAGTAGATTATCTACTTTTCGGTAAAGTAGATTTTCGACTTTTCGTGGAAGTACATTATCGACTTTTTGGGGGATATTAACATATTTTCCAAAGCAGATTATCATAGAAAACGGGAAATTTGTATCATAGAAAATGGGAAATATCTACTTTCCGGGAAAGTTGGTTATCTCCTTTCCCGAAAAGTAGATTATCTACTTTTCGGTAAAGTAGATTTTCGACTTTTCATGGAAGTACATTATCGACTTTTGGGGGGATATAAACATATTTTCCAAAGCAGATTATCATAGAAAATGGGAAATTTGTATCACAGAAAATGAAATATTTATACTTTCTGGGAAAGTTGGTTATCTACTTATCATAGAAAACGGGAAATTTGTATCATAGAAAATGGGAAATATCTACTTTCCGGGAAAGTTGGTTATCTACTTTCCCGAAAAGTAGATTATCTACTTTTCGGGAAAGTAGATTTTCGACTTTTCGTGGAAGTAGATTGTCGACTTTTTGGGGGATATTAACATATTTTCCAAAGCAGATTATCATAGAAAACGGGAAATTTGTATCACAGAGAATGTGAAATATTTATACTTTCTGGGAAAGTTGGTTGTCTACTTATCATAGAAAACGGGAAATTTGTATCATAGAAAATGGGAAATATCTACTTTCCGGGAAAGTTGGTTATCTACTTTTCCGAAAAGTAGATTATCTACTTTTCGGTAAAGTAGATTTTCGACTTTTCGTGGAAGTACATTATCGACTTTTGGGGGGATATTAACATATTTTCCAAAGCAGATTATCATAGAAAATGGGAAATTTGTATCACAGAGAATGTGAAATATTTATACTTTCTGGGAAAGTTGGTTGTCTACTTATCATAGAAAACGGGAAATTTGTATCATAGAAAATGGGAAATATCTAATTTCCGGGAAAGTTGGTTATCTACTTTTCCGAAAAGTAGATTATCTACTTTTCGGTAAAGTAGATTTTCGACTTTTCGTGGAAGTATATTATCGACTTTTTGGGGGATATTAACATATTTTCCAAAGCAGATTATCATAGAAAACGGGAAATTTGTATCATAGAAAATGGGAAATATCTACTTTCCGGGAAAGTTGGTTATCTACTTTCCCGAAAAGTAGATTATCTACTTTTCGGTAAAGTAGATTTTCGACTTTTCGTGGAAGTACATTATCGACTTTTGGGGGGATATAAACATATTTTCCAAAGCAGATTATCATAGAAAATGGGAAATTTGTATCACAGAAAATGAAATATTTATACTTTCTGGGAAAGTTGGTTATCTACTTATCATAGAAAACGGGAAATTTGTATCATAGAAAATGGGAAATATCTACTTTCCGGGAAAGTAGATTTTCGACTTTTCGTGGAAGTAGATTGTTGACTTTTTGGGGGATATTAACATATTTTCCAAAGCAGATTATCATAGAAAAC
Source organism: Homarus americanus (assembly GCF_018991925.1). NCBI lineage: Eukaryota > Metazoa > Arthropoda > Malacostraca > Decapoda > Nephropidae > Homarus > Homarus americanus. The sequence goes on along the minus strand of NW_024757392.1, from coordinate 3,790 downwards.
GGGAAATTTGTATCACAGAAAATGTGAAATATTTCTACTTTCCGGAAAAGTTGGTTATCTACTTATCATAGAAAACGGGAAATTTGTATCATAGAAAATGGGAAATATCTACTTTCCGGGAAAGTTGGTTATCTACTTTCCCGAAAAGTAGATTATCTACTTTTCGGTAAAGTAGATTTTCGACTTTTCGTGGAAGTACATTACCGACTTTTTGGGGGATATTAACATATTTTCCAAAGCAGATTATCATAGAAAATGGGAAATTTGTATCACAGAGAATGTGAAATATTTATACTTTCTGGGAAACTTGGTTGTCTAATTATCATAGAAAACGGGAAATTTGTATCATAGAAAATGGGAAATATCTACTTTCCGGGAAAGTTGGTTATCTACTTTCCCGAAAAGTAGATTATCTACTTTTCGGTAAAGTAGATTTTCGACTTTTCGTGGAAGTACATTATCGACTTTTTGGGGGATATTAACATATTTTCCAAAGCAGATTATCATAGAAAATGGGAAATTTGTATCAGAGAATGTGAAATATTTATACTTTCTGGGAAAGTTGGTTGTCTACTTATCATAGAAAACGGGAAATTTGTATCATAGAAAATGGGAAATATCTACTTTCCGGGAAAGTTGGTTATCTACTTTTCCGAAAAGTAGATTATCTACTTTTCGGTAAAGTAGATTTTCGACTTTTCGTGGAAGTACATTATCGACTTTTGGGGGGATATTAACATATTTTCCAAAGCAGATTATCATAGAAAATGGGAAATTTGTATCACAGAGAATGTGAAATATTTATACTCTCTGGGAAAGTTGGTTATCTACTTATCATAGAAAACGGGAAATTTGTATCATAGAAAATGGGAAATATCTACTTTCCGGGAAAGTTGGTTATCTACTTTCCCGAAAAGTAGATTATCTACTTTTCGGGAAAGTAGATTTTCGACTTTTCGTGGAAGTAGATTGTCGACTTTTTGGGGGATATTAACATATTTTCCAAAGCAGATTATCATAGAAAACGGGAAATTTGTATCACAGAAAACGTGAAATATTTCTACTTTCCGGAAAAGTTGGTTATCTACTTATCATAGAAAACGGGAAATTTGTTTCATAGAAAATGGGAAATATCTACTTTCCGGGAAAGTTGGTTATCTACTTTCCCAAAAAGTAGATTATCTACTTTTCGGTAAAGTAGATTTTCGACTTTTCGTGGAAGTACATTACCGACTTTTTGGGGGATATTAACATATTTTCCAAAGCAGATTATCATACAAAATGGGAAATTTGTATCACAGAGAATGTGAAATATTTATACTTTCTGGGAAAGTTGGTTGTCTACTTATCATAGAAAACGGGAAATTTGTATCATAGAAAATGGGAAATATCTACTTTCCGGGAAAGTTAGTTATCTACTTTTCCGAAAAGTAGATTATCTACTTTTCGGTAAAGTAGATTTTCGACTTTTCGTGGAAGTACATTATCGACTTTTTGGGGGATATTAACATATTTTCCAAAGCAGATTATCATAGAAAACGGGAAATTTGTATCACAGAGAATGTGAAATATTTATACTTTCTGGGAAAGTTGGTTGTCTACTTATCATAGAAAACGGGAAATTTGTATCATAGAAAATGGGAAATATCTACTTTCCGGGAAAGTTGGTTATCTACTTTCCCGAAAAGTAGATTATCTACTTTTCGGTAAAGTAGATTTTCGACTTTTCGTGGAAGTACATTACCGACTTTTTGGGGGATATTAACATATTTTCCAAAGCAGATTATCATAGAAAATGGGAAATTTGTATCACAGAGAATGTGAAATATTTATACTTTCTGGGAAAGTTGGTTGTCTACTTATCATAGAAAACGGGAAATTTGCATCATAGAAAATGGGAAATATCTACTTTCCGGGAAAGTTGGTTATCTACTTTTCCGAAAAGTAGATAATCTACTTTTCGGTAAAGTAGATTTTCGACTTTTCGTGGAAGTACATTATCGACTTTTTGGGGGATATTAACATATTTTCCAAAGCAGATTATCATAGAAAACGGGAAATTTGTATCATAGAAAATGGGAAATATCTACTTTCCGGGAAAGTTGGTTATCTACTTTCCTGAAAAGTAGATTATCTACTTTTCGGTAAAGTAGATTTCGACTTTTCGTGAAGTACATTATCGACTTTGGGGGATATAAACATATTTTCCAAAGCAGATTATCATAGAAAATGTGGGGAAATTTGTAATTACAGAAAATGAAATATTTATACTTTTCTTGGGAAAAGTTGTTATCTACTTATCATAGAAAACGGGAAATTGTATCATAGAAATAGAAATATCTACTTTCGGTGTTATTATCTATTTTCCTGAAGGGCAGATTATCTACTTTTCGGGAAAGCAGATTGGACTTTTCGTGAAGGTATCGTCGACTTGGGATATAAACATATTTTCCAAAGCAGATTATCATAGAAAATGGGAAATTTGTATCACAGAAAATGAAATATTTATACTTTCTGGGAACGTTGGTTATCTACTTATCATAGAAAACGGGAAATTTGTATCATAGAAAATGGGAAATATCTACTTTCCGGGAAAGTTGGTTATCTACTTTCCCGAAAAGTAGATTATCTACTTTTCGGGAAAGTAGATTTTCGACTTTTCGTGGAAATAGATTGTCGACTTTTTGGGGGATATTAACATATTTTCCAAAGCAGATTATCATAGAAAACGGGAAATTTGTATCACAGAGAATGTGAAATATTTATACTTTCTGGGAAAGTTGGTTGTCTACTTATCATAGAAAACGGGAAATTTGTATCATAGAAAATGGGAAATATCTACTTTCCGGGAAAGTTGGTTATCTACTTTCCCGAAAAGTAGATTATCTACTTTTAGGGAAAGTAGATTTTCGACTTTTCGTGGATGTAGATTATCGACTTTTTGGGAGGTATTAACATGTTTTCCAAAGTAGATTATCATAGAAAACGGGAAATTTGTATCATAGAAAATGTGAAATATTTCTACTTTCTGGGAAAGTTGGTTATCTACTTATCATAGAAAACGGGAAATTTGTATCATAGAAAATGGGAAATATCTACTTTCCGGGAAAGTTGGTTATCTACTTTCCCGAAAAGTAGATTATCTACTTTCCCGAAAAGTAGATTATCGACTTTTCTTGAAAGCAGATTATCGACTTTTGGGAAATATTAACATATTTTCCAAAGTAGATTATCATAGAAAACGGGAAATTTGTATCACAGAAAATGTGAAATATTTCTACTTTCCGGAAAAGTTGGTTATCTACTTATCATAGAAAACGGGAAATTTGTATCATAGAAAATGGGAAATATCTACTTTCCGGGAAAGTTGGTTATCTACTTTCCCGAAAAGTAGATTATCTACTTTTCGGTAAAGTAGATTTTCGACTTTTCGTGGAAGTACATTACCGACTTTTTGGGGGATATTAACATATTTTCCAAAGCAGATTATCTTAGAAAATAGGAAATTTGTATCACAGAGAATGTGAAATATTTATACTTTCTGGGAAAGTTGGTTGTCTACTTATCATAGAAAACGGGAAATTTGTATCATAGAAAATGGGAAATATCTACTTTCCGGGAAAGTTGGTTATCTACTTTTCCGAAAAGTAGATTATCTACTATTCGGTAAAGTAGATTTTCGACTTTTCGTGGAAGTACATTATCGACTTTTGGGGGGATATTAACATATTTTCCAAAGCAGATTATCATAGAAAATGGGAAATTTGTATCACAGAGAATGTGAAATATT